>NC_090324.1:84689561-84886170 GCF_040869045.1 Eurosta solidaginis | reverse complement strand
AAAATTTTTTTTTAAAGTGAGTGTTTAAAAAAAAACATCATAGACATTATCACCGCTGGTGCATTGCGGAGCACCCAGGACGTTGTGCTGCACTGGTGTTATTTGAGGGACACTAATATGTGCAACTCAAATTGTGGTAATTACGATTATTCGGTGATATAATATTTAAAAGGGCTGCGTTATTCTGCCCATCAGCAAACCCTATATTTTTATATTTTTCGAGACTGCCGAAAATCAAATTCTGTAAAATGCCTAACAGTGACGATAATAATTCCGACATTAAACCAATAGTTCTCGGGTCCATAAAGGCTCCTAGGTTTTGCCCCGAACGTGTAAATTTGCGGTTTGCTCAGCTCGAGGCTCAGTTTATGATTCACAGCGTTAGTACTGAAATCGCAAAGTTTAATTACGCCGTGTCACTAATTGATACACGATACGCCGCTGAGGTAGAAACCCTTATAATTAAACCCCCTACAACTAAACCCTACACAGAACTCAAGAAAGTTTTGACCAGTTGTTTTACAAAGTCCGAAGAAGCTAAACTTCGCCAACTTCTTGATGGTGAACAAATCGGCGACAGAACACCGTCACAATTCCTGAGACACCTAAAATCTCTAGCGCCTAACGTAGACGAAGCAGTAGTTAAAACCAAATGGTTGTCGGGGCTGCCCGAGCAAACACGTGCCCTTCTCATCGTCCAAACAAACGCTTCACTAGAGGAGCAATCACGCATGGCTGACAAGTTGCACGAGATCGTAAAAGGACACGTTGCTTCCCCACAGGCAACCACTTCATCGACACATTCAGCCATGGAGCAGAAAATTAACGCACTCAGCCAGCAAATTGAAGCACTCACAATGCAGTTAAACCATAATAGAGGAAGGTCCACTTCTCGCAACCGTCCAAGTTCTAAAAATCGCAATTCTTCAGGTAAGCGTTTGAATAAATCTACTGGTACGTGCTGGTATCATACTAAATTCGGTAGCCAAGCACGTAAATGCGCCACAGGGTGCACATTTAAGGGAAACGCCAACCAGAATCCCTAGAGGCGGATAGTGATTCTGCAACTTCTTCACGCCGTCTGTTCGTTAAAGACCGAGCCACTGGCACACAATATCTCGTGGACACTGGTTCGGATCTCTCCGTGTATCCGTATGGCTTGTTAAAGAAAGCCTCTCGTAGCCCCATTGGTTACCAACTCTACGCAGCTAACGGAACACTAATCCAGACGTACGGCCTTATAACTATGGCACCCGACCTCGGACTTAGGCGAGACTTTACCTGGCAATTTATCGTGGCTGACGTCACGAAGCCAATAATCGGCGCCGACTTTCTCAGTCATTTTGACTTATTAGTCCATTTAAAACGTAAATGCCTGCGTGATGGAATTACCAATTTGACCAGCAAAGTCATGCTGCTGGACACAAAATCAGCTGATTCAATCAAAGCTATTGGCGGTGATTCCATATACATAAGACTACTACGCGAGTAGGAAGACATTACGCGACTTGATACCACCTATTCAAGGACCAAGAAACACGCGACGATGCATCACATCAAGACGACCGACGGTCCACCCGTAAAAAGCAAACCTCGTCGCCTTTGTCCCCAAAAACTTAAAATCGCGCAAGAGGAGTTCAGAAAAATGATAGAATTCGGTATCTGCCGACCCTCGGATAGTCCCTGGTCTTCACCACTGCATCTTGTGCAGAAGAAGTCTGGAGAATGGAGACCGTGTGGCGATTACCGCCCTTTAAATGCCCGAACGATACCGGATAACTACTCCTTACGTTACATTGAAGACTTTGCTGCAAATTTGTATAATAAGAACGTTTTCTCCGTCTTCGATTTATTTCGCGCATTTCTACCAATTCTCGTGGCCCCCGAAAACGTTCCTAAAACGGCAATTTTTACACCTTTTGGCCTATTCGAGTTTATGTATATGACTTTTGGTCTTAGGAAAGCCGCTCAAACTTTCCAAAGGTTTATCGACGAGGTCACGAGAGACTTAGATTTCGTTTTCCCATACATTGACGACCTTCTTGTCGCATCCAAGGACGAGGTTGAACATCTCGAACATTTAAAAATTTTGTTTAAACGCCTCCGAGACTATGGGTTGGTTATTAATTTGCCAAAATGTCAAATCGCGCAACCAGAAGTAAAATTTTTAGGCCACCTTATCAATAAAGATGGAATAAGACCTCTCCCGGACAAAGTTGAGGCCATCATCAAGATGGAACCTCCCAAAACCATTAAATCTTTACGTGGATTTCTTGGCACCGTTAATTTTTATAGGAAATTTATTAGGAACGCAGCAGAACTTTTGTCTCCTTAAACAAAGTTCTTGAAGGCCCTAACTTAAAAGGTTCTCATCCTGTCGACTGGACTCCGAATCTTCAACGCGCTTTCGATGCTGCCAAACAAGCTCTTGCCGACGCTACAATGCTAGTTCATCCAAACAACAACGCAAAATGGGCTGTTTTTACGGATGCGTCCGAATACGGAATCGGAGCCGTCTTGCAGCAACGAGTGAACAATGAATGGCAACCCCTGGCGTTTTTCAGCCGAAAATTGACACCTTCTATTCAGAAGCTTTGGACATACGACCGGGAATTGCATGCAATTAACGATGCTGTAAAACATTTCCGTCACATCTTTGAAGGACGAAACATTACGATCTATACTGATCATAAGCCACTACAGCACGCATTCCAACAACGCACGGAACGAGCATCGCCGTGGCAATTCCGTAGGCTTGACTTTATCGGTCAATTCACAACCGATATTCGCCACATATCGGGTAATGACAACATCGTTGCTGATACGTTATCACGCCTCGAAGCCGTCGCTGCGCCAATTGCGCACCAAGAACTCGCCGATTCTCAAAGAGATGACAGCGAATTACAACAACTCCTGCGCAACACTACACCGCTCAACCTGAAAGCCATTCACATTGACAGCGGACCAGCAGTGTATTGTGACATCGCGACAGGTACAGTGCGTTCATACGTCCCAGCGCAACTTAGGAAAAAAGTTTTTAATTCCCTCCACTCACTCGCACACCCTGGCATTAGGGCATCACAAAAGTTAGTAGCAAAACGGTATGTCTGGCCTTCTATCAACAAAGATTGCCGCGAATGGGCAAGAGCATGTATCGATTGTCAACGCAACAAGATACAACGACACGTTTCATCTCCGATTGCTAACTTCCAACCACCATCCGAAAGATTCGAGCACATCCACATCGACCTCGTAACACTGCCAGTGTCAAAAGGTTTCAATCGTTGCCTTACTATAGTCGACCGCTTCACACGCTTTCCAGAGGCAATTCCGCTTGAAAACGGATCAACCGAAGTTGTAGCACGCGCCTTGATTCATCACTGGATTGCACGCTACGGAGTACCTAAACGAATTTCATCTGACCAAGGCGGTCAATTTGAATCTATTTTATTTCGCACTCTCACTGAATTATTTGGAATAAAGCATTTACGTACGACAGCGTTTCATCCACAAGCAAATGGACTTGTGGAGCGCCTTCACCGACAGCTGAAAGATGCACTTCTATGCCACAACGAGTCATGGTACGATGCATTACCAGCTGTTTTGTTAGGTTTACGAGCTGCATGGAAGGAAGATATCGCCGCAAACCCGGCTGAACTTGTGTATGGCGAACCCATACGCCTACCAGGTGAACTTCTTACACCGTCAAAGAAGAATATATCGCCGTCTAATTTGTTAAGTATCCTCAAAAATCATTTTAATACGTTGGCACCGACAGAAATGTCGCGCCACGGAAAAAAATCTGTTTTTCTTTACAGAAACTTTCAAACGTGCACTCATGTTTTAGTACGCAACGACCTCATAAGACCGTCATTTTCACCACCCTACGAGGGACCCTATCGCGTCATCAGTCGCCATAAAAAGTACTTCGTCGTCGATTTCAAACGCTCACCAACAGCAATATCGATCGACAGACTCAAACCTGTGTACGAAGCTTGCAGCGACGAAGTTTATGGCGATCAAGAATCATCCAAATCTGATAAGCAACGCAAAGATGTCAAGATTTCTAGTACGAAAACATTATACTATTAATTAATACAGTTATAATCATTCATGGCGGCCACCGTGGTGTGATGGTAGCGTGCTCCGCCTATCTCACCGTATGCCCTGGGTTCAACTCCCGGGCAAAGCAACATCAAAATTTTAGAAATAAGATTTTTCAATTAGAAGAAAATTTTTCTAACCGGGGTCGCCCCTCGGCAGTGTCTGGCAAGCGCTCCGATTGTATTTCTGCCATGAAAAGCTCTCAGTGAAAACTCATCTGCCTTGCAGATGCCGTTCGGAGTCGGCATAAAACATGTAGGTCCCGTCCGGCCAATTTGTAGGGAAAAATCAAGAGGAGCACGACGCAAATTGGAAGAGAAGCTCGGCCTTAGATCTCTTCGGAGGTTATCGCGCCTTACATTTATTTTTTTTTTTTATAATCATTCATAACATACATTTCATAACATACAATCATTTTAATGTATTCTTTTTTGAAGCTAATTTGTTTCTCTTCGCATTCAATGTACATTTTTTTTTAATAGTTATTCTTTTTAAGTAAAAAAAAAAAAAAACCCAGGGGAGTACTGTGGCGACAGCCACAAATAGATTATTAGTTATCAAACACAATCGAGTGCTATCGAAGGTGTTATCGTTTTCACCTATCACTCTTAGCTAATTCCCACCAACAGTCAAATCATATTATGTACATTGTATTTTTACCTTTTCTTCTATTTACTCAAATTCGTACACTCTCATAATGCAGTTAAGACTGGTTTGATTTTTAAGTCCTGTTATTAAAAAATCATACGATTCTAACGCTCTACAATATGGTTTGGCTTTAGGCTTAATATTTAGTCAAATGTAATTTTAGTTTTAGTTTCTTTACTGTACCAATAAAGACCAGTTCGTATTTTAGCTTACGCGTTATGGTTTTATTTTATATTCACCGGCCGCGCCGCTAAATATATACGTGTAAATATATGTGTTAAAAACCAAAGGTAATTGCTCGCCAACCAACTATATTTATGTACGTGTGCGTGTATATATGTAGCAGAGTATTTTTTAAAAGCAAACGCAAGTGAAAACTTAACAAACGTCCACTAAATGAAGCTCAAATTTAATTCTTTTATTTTTAAAGTGAATTGAATCTTGCGGCCAAGGATTTTTGTGAAACTAATTTCTCTTTAATTAAAATATGATGAACCAAAACCCAAAAGTGAGGTTAATTACACAGTGCAGTGTTGTTGTTGTGGGCTGTTTATAACAGAGAAGTGCAAAGCAAATAAATGCAAATCGAATTAATGTATTTTTGAAAAATTACTTGCACTTTTCTATTAAATTATTCACAAACACTGCTTGTACAAATATATATATATACAATAATACTACATCGAAGACCCTTAAGCCGTGTGAAATATTATTTACCGTCGGCGGCAAGCAATATTTGATGGTCAAAAAGGCACAAATCAAATTTAATTTTGTTTTGCAAATCCCTCGCGCACATTTCACTTTTATTAATTTTATTTTAATGTGTACCACTGAAATATACCACGTACCATTTTATATTGCAGATGTGTTTTCGATATTAATTGATGATATTGCCGGTGTAATTTGTTGGATGAAAAGTTGATGTTGTTGAAGTGGATATTGCTGTAAATAACTCCTCACGAAAAAACTCCTCGAAAAATATCAAGTACTATTGTAATAACCGATGTCACCCAATATAATATCTAAACACCTTGGTTGGTTCGCAAAATGGTTGCTTGTAATTTTGTAATATATAAACTTTGGAATCGATGGTTCGCAAAATGGTCTCTGTACATTTTGGTGGTGAAGCTGGAACTCCGGCGGGATACGTCCTTTCTTCTTGATGTAAGAAAAGAAGTGAAGTAAAATAACAAGAGGTCAATACCGCTTGCCAGTCAAACTGTTTATTTATTCCAGCGATGTTCATTTGTATGGTTAACATAAACAGTTTCACTCGCACTGTTGACCAATATAAGAAAATTTGCTAGGGCGCCCTTTTATGTTTGGAGTTTGGGTTGTTGACCTAAACAAATATAATGATGATTATACGTTTAAATTATTTAACATAGAAGGTTCGGATATCAAAGAGTGGCTTTTCTTGCCTTTTCGCTGTAAATTTTTTTATAATAATATCAAAACTTAACTGTCTTGCCAAAACGGATTCAACACAAAGCGTGGCAAGTCCTGAAACTCGCTCTTGAGATAAACACGATCTATGAAAGTTCTTGATTCTTGCAAGGAAGCTGAAAAAACGTTCTGCACTAGCTACAGTGACAGGTATAGTGCAAAAGATACGTAAAGCAACACAAATGTTGGGGAAAATTGTATACATATTGTGAACATAGATAGAAATTCCAATGGTGACAGACCTTTAGCAAAATTTGCTTCGTAAATGTGTTTCAAGTGAATTATAAGACAGAAATTTTCAAGTGGGCGAATATGGACCGATTTCTGACAAATCGTTTTCAAACGTTAGAATCAGTCTCAGGTTTAAGAGGTAGAAAGAGTACAAAACCTCAAAAGGTACAAAACTCAAAGCAGGCCCCTGAACATCCCCCAAAGAAACTTGGTGCTTTCCAAGCAAGTGTAACTTAAGGCCCATGTAAAATGTGTCAAAGCAATGATCATAAAATTTATGCGTGTTCAAAGTTCAAAAATTGGTACACCAATGAAACACTTGCTTTCATAAAAAGAAATTACTTTTGCCTAAACTGCCTGTCATCGCGGCATTCAGTGTCAAAATGCACAAGTGCGTACAATTGCAGCAACTGTCATTTAAGACGCAATAAAAGTAAGGCAAAACTTACACAGGTAAATAATCCTGCAGATTCATTGGATGAGAAACCGAGCACTTCAAAGCAAGCTAGATCTCAAAATAAATCTGCAAAACAAAAGCAGAAAGATAAAACTACAGTCGAATCTAATTTTATTAATACGAGTAAAAGTGTTTTACTAGGCACAGCTCGCGTCACCATTCATTATAATGGTACAGATTTTGCGGCCAGGGCTTTCATAGATTCGGTACCTCAATGCTCTTTTATCACTGAAAGACTCAGACGAAGAATGAACCGCCAACTCGAAAATGCATGCTCAAGTTTCGGACATCAATAATTCAGTTTCTGCGCAGGTAAAAGAGGCATGCGGCATTCAGTTGCGGTCCTCAGTTAACCCCCTAATTTCTATTGATGCTTTAGTTCTAGTTTTTCCACAATTGACAGGTAATTTGCCAACATGCAATGTTAGCGCATTTACACATCAAGCATTCCCGATCTCCTGCTTGCGGATAAACGTTTCTTCGTGAACGAGTCAGTTGATCTTGTTCTGGGCGGGGATATTTACCGCAAATCATATTAGACGGTATCAAAAAAAATATTCTTAGCAATCTTTTAGCTCAAGAAACTGTCGTTGGTCGGATACTGACTGGTCGTGCTGATGCAGCCAGTCCAACCAACCATAATCGGATATCCTTTTACAATGGAGTGGCTTAAGACAAGCAACTAAGGTCATTTTAGGAGCTCGAAGACACACCGAAAGCTAAAGCCTCCACATTAGAAGAAACATTTTGTGAGAAATTTTATCAACGTACAAGGCAGCGGAATTCTGATGGAAAATACATTGTGTTCAGAACAGAATTCCCAGAAGAGAATCTAGTTCCAGTTCCACAAAAATGAGACCCGACTTAGAAAATATCTCGATTTACAGAAAGAATACAATAGAGTCATACTATAATACGAGACTTTGGGGCATATGTCAAAATTAGACTCAATTCAATCGGCCAATGCATTCGATAATTACTATTTACCACATCACGCAGTAATAAAAAAGAAAGTATGTCTACCAAAGTTAGAATTGTTTTTAATGCTTCCTCGCGCTCTTCAGCCTGAACGATGTTCTTCTTCCTGGTCCTGTGTTTCAGGGTGATCTACCCACATTAATTCTTCGCTGGCGACTTTTCGGATACGTCTTCAATAGCGATATTGAGAAGATGTATAGGAAAATCCATGACACATTGTTCGATCAGCTGTGTGTCTGTGTTTCCAGTTCGTTTGGCTCTACTTTCATTTGTTGCTCGTATATACCGCCCAATAGTTGTGATGGCTTATATAATCCTCATGTGGAGAACATCGTTAATTTATGCGAAACTCATACTGATGCCAACTTTTGAATACTTGGAGACTTCAATCTACCAGATATTTTATGGTCCGATTTTCAAAATAACGGCATTTTGACACCTACCAATATCACGCGTTCTAATGAAATTAGCCTTATAGATAATACCTTAAAATGTAATCTGATTCAAATCAATAATTTATTTAAAACTCTCTAGAGGTTACTTGATCTTATATTCGTCGACGAGAATTTAAGATATCAACTCTCTGAGAGTACTTTTCCTGTATGTCTATCTGATAGACATCATATACCGATAGTTATTCATCTACATAACTTTGATGTAATCCCTACGTCACCTGCTTTAGATAATTCCTCTTTCAACTTTCGGTCTACTGATTCCGGCGATCTGAACAATTTAATATTTGAAATTAACTGGGAAAAACATATTTCCCTCTAATGACGTCAGTGTTTGTTATGATATTTTCTTATCGAATTTGACTGAAACATTTCAAAGTATAATGCCTCGTTTTGGGCCCAGGCTTCATAAATTACCATGGTATAATTAAACTCTTAAGAGGTTGAAAGATAAGCGTAACAAACTCAATAACTTATTTAAGGTAGATTCAGATAATAGCCTTCTCAGAGAACAGTTCACTACCAGTGTGCGTCAGTTTAATGTCCTTGACAAATTCCTTTATAATCGCTATATGGGTAGGCTCGAAAATGAGCTTAAAGAAAAGCCTAAAGCCTTTTGGAACTTTATCCGCTCCAAACGTGGTTCGACGAATATCCCGATCTGCATGAGCTTTAATGGAGTAAGCTCCCAGTCCCTACCTGAAACAGTTGAGCTGTTTGCTGATTTTTTTAAATCAAACTTTGTTGATGCTTCTGTAGATCTGAATGACTCTTTTTCGCGATCCGGGCTCTATGATCGTCTAGATTTTGGCTCCCTTGTGATCTCCGGCGATGACGTCAGCAATGCTATGTCCTCCCTTAAACCCTCGTTAAAATGTGATATTGACGGCCTCTTTACCTTTGTCCTGAAATTCTGTAGTTTATCATTGTGTATATCTCTTCGGCATATATTCAATTTATCCCTGTCTTCCGGAACTTTTATCTATAGGTGGAAAAAAAGTTCCATTTGTCCAATCTTAAAAGCTGCCAATAAAAATGATGTCTCTAATTATATGCCTATCGCCAAACTAACAGTTTGCTCGAAGCTTTTTGAAAAAATTATAAAAGATTAGCTAACTTTTGCCATCAAAAGCGTCATTGAGCCGTGCCAACATGGGTTTGTGGCTGACCGCTCGAATGTTACGAACCTAGTGTCCTTTTCTGATTTCTGCATCTCTGCATTTCAGGGCGGTTGCCAGGTAGATACTATATACACTGATTCGGTAAAGGTTCTCATAAAATCTTATTATTTAAACTGGAATGCATTGGATTTCATTCTGTTTTCCTATCATGGTTAAAATCTTATTTGTCGAATAGGTCTTTGTGCATCGAAATTGAAGACTGTAAGTTCCAACCTTTCTTGGCAACGTCCGGGGTACCTCAGGGTAGCATTATTGGTCCTCTTTTATTTGTGATCTTTACTAATGACATTGGTTCCTGCTTTAATTCGTCTGATTTCCTTTTATATGCAGATGATCTTAAGATTTTTCGTAGAATTAATGGCCCGTCAGATGCAGTGCTCCTAGAAAATGATCTAAATAATCTTGTTGCTTGGTGTAATGCCAATAATCTCTACTTAAATGTGAAAAAATGCTTTCAAATTTCTTTTTCTAAGTATGGTATTTCAGGTGTTCCACTGGCTTCTGTCAAAGAATTTATTGATCTAGGTGTTGTCTTCGACACCTCTTTCTCCTTTCTTAGTCATATCTGTAATGTCCTTCCGAAGGCTTACAGAAACCTTGCCTTCCTTCGCAGATATGCAAAAGTCTTTAAGGATCCCTATACCAGGAAGGCACTTTTTATCCCTTTAGTTCGCTCAAAAATTAGAATACGCCTCAGTTGTCTGGAATCATAAATATAGTGGCCATTCTGCCAGAATAGACAGGGTTCAAAGAAAATTCATTAGATTTTGCTTATTTTCTATTAACTTTGACGATCCAACCCCATCCTATTATTCGCGCTGCATACTTATCAATCTCCAGTCTCTTGAAATCCGGAGAGCTGTGCACTAATGTTTGTTTATGATCTCATCACTGGGTCTTTGGATTGTTCAGCTCTCCTAGCTAAAGTTAATTTTAATGTACCTAATAGGTGTCTTCGTACTTTCTTGCCCTTTTACTTGCGTGTCGGTAGAGCTAACTATTACATGTTCGACCCGATTTTCCGCGCACTTACCGAATTTAATAGACTCTCAGGGAGTTTCTTCTTGATTTCTCTTTGTCGAGAAGTACGTTCAAGTCTTCTCTGGAATTGTGCCTGTAATTTATTTTTATATATTTATTTAACTCAATGTTATCTTTTTTTTATTATTTCCACGTTAATTACATATATAAGTTTGACTATATAGTTTTTATATCTTTCAATTCATTTGTATCTAGTCTGTAAGATTCTTTTCGATCATAGACTTAATAAACTGAAATGATAATTAAATCTGATATTGAATCTTCTGTCACTAGTTTTTTCTTATCTAACAATTTTCAACAACTAAATTCATTTGCAACTCTAATGATAAAATTTTGGATTTAGTATTCGCAACAGAAGATCTCAAATTAGCATGTGAATTGAATTTGTCACCTATATCACGTAACACAATTCATCATAAAGCTTTAACTATTAAATTTGAATTTCTAAGTTTTCAGCGACTAAATATGAACCACGAATCTTTATTATCTTTTAGAAAAGCCAGCTTCGATGCATTGAATACCTCTCTTTATTGCACGAACTGGGATTTCTTAGATTTCATAGAAGATCCAGACTTAATATATACAAACATTTGTGACATTCTTTCTGATGCTGTCACCAAGTTTGTGCCTTTGAAATCCTCTAAGCCCAAAAATAAACCGCCTTGGTTCAACGCGGAATTAAGCCATCTAAAGAACATTAAAAATAAGGCTCTAAAAAATACAGAAGCTCAAAGTCTCCCGTGGACCTTCATAATTTCAACAATTATAAAAGCGAATTTGACAGACTTCATAAATATCTCTTTAATCAATATATAACCAAAATTGAAGACAGCCTGAAACTCTGAAAACACTCTATATTGCTTTGGTACGGAGTATTTTAGAGTATGGGGCGATCATTTGGAACCCATACTTCACAAAGTACTCTGATAAAATAGAGATGATCCAGAGGAAATTTACCAGATTTGCTATGAAAAGAGTGTTTATCGAAAATGACGTTCCAAGTTACGCCTCAAGGAGGAAACTCCTTGACTTACAATCTCTTGCGGACAGAAGGTCATATCTGTCGCTGTTATTTGCCTACAATATTTTATCTGGCAATATTGACTGCCCAGATATATTTATTCTGTTTCGAGTACAGGAATCTTATATTAATCTCAGAAATCCCATAAAGTTTACTGAGGGTTAACATAAGTCGCTTTATTCTTATAATCAACCGATAGCCAGAATCATTCGCCTGTGTAACACATTCGCTCCGCAAATAAACTTCAACGACAGCCTTTATTGTTTTAAGTTAAGCGTATTTGCACTATTTAATTAAATATGTAAACATGATCATAGTCTGTAAGAAATCTTGTTTCGATGACTGAAATAAATAAATAAATAAATAAATAAATAATACAAGATACTAAAGAATAGTTTTCCGCTCAAGTCCAGATGATCAAATGAGTCTGTATGAGCTCAAACCAGCTACATTTGGTATCATTTGTGCTCATTATCTAGCAATAAGGACTTTACTTAAACTAGCTGATGATTCCGTAATATCTCATTCAATCGGCTCAAATACTCTACGGAAAAATATGTATCTCGACGACGTTCTTTCTGGAGGGAATACTATAGCATCTGCGATCAGAAAAAGAGATGAAATTCCCGGGGTTTTAAGTTCAGCTGGTTTTCCATTAGGTAAATGGGCTTCAAATTCGAGTGAAATACTACAGGCTATTCCCACAGCTCATATACTTAGCGAAGATTTCTTAGAATTCGATGAATCAAGTATAAGAATACTCATTTCGATCAGTTTTACTTCATAGCAAAATCTATAGAAGAGAATTCCGAGACCACAAAAAGAGCGATACAATCTACTATCGTAAAACTCTTTGATCCACTAGGGTAGCTAGCTCCAACAATTATCGTGGCGAAAATAATCATCTAAAATATCTGGTTAGAGGGTGCTGGCTGTGATGAAAACGTTTCGCCTTAAGCATTCGACAGGTGGAATAATTTTACAAATACGCACAAGGAGATCGACAAAATAGCGATGGGAAGCCTTTTCTCCAACAGAAAAGGTCGAAATCCACGAACGATGGTATACTTGTGAGCCTGCTTTTGGCAAAAACGAGAGTAGCTCCAGTCAAAACCATCTCACTTCCTCGAATGGAAATTTGCGGAGCAGTATTATTAGCGGAGATAACTGAATCTATTTGCGCTAATCTTGATTTAGGTCAACAAAACATTCACCTTTGGACAGATTCGACAATCGTGCTAGCTTGGATACGTAAACCTCCGTACTCATGGTCAACTTTCGTTGCGCATCGAATTAAAAAAATCATCGACAAAGTTGGAAGTTCATCACGGTATCACGTGGATTCAGGTACAAATACAGCTGATTTAGCCAGTAGGGGAATACTAGCCGAGGATTTAGTCAACAATTCTCTATGGTGGCAGGGTCCTTCTTGGCTCCAAGAAGAGAAGGAAAAGTGGCCAGCACAGGATTTGGATTTTAACACGAATATTGAAGAAAAACGCGTGCAGGTACATGCAACCGCAATTTCAAGCAATATTAATAATATTCTCGCTAGGTTTTCAAATCTTCCTAGGGCTTTAAGGGTTATATCATACATATTCAAGTGTTTTCATAGACCGCATTCTAAAACTAAAGATTGTAGTCAACCTAAATCTCATTTAATTTCCTCAGATGAAATCAAAGCTACAACGACCCGCTTAATAAAACTTGCTCACAAGCAACATTACTGATCAGAAATTTCGAGCTTGCAATCCAAAACACCAATTGGATCCAAAAGCGAAATACTTTCTCTCACCCCATATCTTGATGAAGACGAAGTAGTGAAAACGGATGGATGACGTGGATCATACAAAGATACTACTGAATCTGAACGCCATACCATAATACTTCCGTACATTTGTAGGTTTACTCTACTTTATATTCAATTTTTCCATAAAAATTCTCCCCATGGTGAAAACCAATTAGATAATGCTGCGCATCATTAGAACGCAATACTGGATACCAAAAGTTAAAACCATGATACGATCCGTAATTCACAATTGTAAAATCTGCACGATCTTCAAGAAACGATCTCAAAGGCATGGGAATTCTACCTCAAGAACGCACCACATTTTCGCGTGCATTTACGAATACAGGGGTAGATTTCGCAGGGCCTTTCGAAATTAAGAGCTACAGTGGGCGCGGTTGTTGTACCACAAAGGGTTACGTTTGTCTGTACGTTTGCTTTTCTGCTAAGGCCATACATTTGGAAGCCACATTTAGAATCACTCCACTAGTGATTTGAGCACTTCCTCATTTCTAGCCGCTCTTCCGAGATTCGTAGCTACACGAGGATGCCCAATAAACTTTTAATAAACTTTTTTCGGACAATCGAACAAACTTTGTCGGTGCATCACGCGCATTAAAAACGGAATACAAGAAATTTATTGCCAATGCAAGAAACCAAACCTTGTCAAAATATTCCCATCAGGCATTACATTGGTATTTCATCCTGGCAGGAGCTCCACACATGGGGGGACTATGGGAAGCGGGAGTGAAAAGCTTTAAAAGCCACTTCATAAAAGTGGCCTTAAACAAAAAATTCACTTTTGAGCAATTTAACACACTGTTATGTAGAATTGAGTCATGTCTCATTTCTGACGGATGTTTTTGTCGCGCTATGCTTCCGAGCTACACCAAAAAAACACATTGAAGCGTTAGGGAGTAACTATTCGGCCAAGGATGCCGCCCTCGGTGATGGTGGACATCTACATAATTTAAACTTTACAAGGACCGTGGATAAAAGTTTTAAAATGTAGACCAAAATTTGGAGACGATTGTGTTCGATATATTTACCTCAATACTCTTCGTTTCCGGCCTTATGATATAAGAGCTCATTATGGATGACCGCCTTCTGTTTTCAGACTAGTTCGACTATCCCCTACGTTAGGCTAGTAGAACACCCGTTCATTTGGACATGGTTAAAAAATGTGCCTACATATTCACATTTGTAACAGAAGCCGTCTCGTGTTGGTCATATTTAAACATGGTTGATAGGCTATATCCAATGTGATTCACTCCAAGGGACTAGTTGGGGATAGGGCCTCCAGCTTTAGGAAATGTCAAACCAAGAGACTTGGGTGTTGAATGATGAAGTGTGAAAATAAAAAAATAAGATTTCAGACGCTATTTTATAGTTCTGCAAATAAATTGCTTTTTCAAACCCTTCTCATACGTGTTGAAGACATATGCAACTTAAGTGTGAGCTGAGAATCATGAATAAGGAGAATTTAAACCACTGGAGCCTACTAAAGGATTTTGCATCACTGGTTTCGCTTATTCTTTCAGTCAATCGAGAAATAAAATTCGGCACCTTTTTCGGGTAACTTGCTTTTTTAACAATTTGAGGACAACTTGAAGATATGTTCGACTTAGGGCACCTTATTTAAATTCATTGTACTTTATTAATTTTTTAAAAAATTATGCGAAGTGATAAGATACTACTGAATCTGAACGCCATACCATAATACTTCCGTACATTTGTAGGTTTACTCGACTTTATATTCAATTTTTCCATAAAATTTCTCCCCATGGTGAAAACCAATTAGATAATGCTGCGCATCATTAGAACGCAATACTGGATACCAAAAGTTAAAACCATGATACGATCCGTAATTCACAATTGTAAAATCTGCACGATCTTCAAGAAACGATCTCAAAGGCATGGGAATTCTACCTCAAGAACGCACCACATTTTCGCGTGCATTTACGAATACAGGGGTAGATTTCGCAGGACCTTTCGACATTAAGAGCTACAGTGGGCGCGGTTGTTGTACCACAAAGGGTTACGTTTGTCTGTACGTTTGCTTTTCTGCTAAGGCCATACATTTGGAAGCCACATTTAGAATCACTCCACTAGTGATTTGAGCACTTCTTCATTTCTAGTCGCTCTTCCGAGATTCGTAGCTACACGAGGATGCACAATAAACATTTAATAAACTTTTTTCGGACAATCGAACAAACTTTGTCGGTGCATCACGCGCATTAAAAACGGAATTCAAGAAATTTATTGCCAATGCAAGAAACCAAACCTTGTCAAAATATTCCCATCAGGCATTACATTGGTATTTCATCCTGGCAGGAGCTCCACACATGGGGGGACTATGGGAAGCGGGAGTGAAAAGCTTTAAAAGCCACTTCATAAAAGTGGCCTTAAACAAAAAATTCACTTTTGAGCAATTTAACACACTGTTATGTAGAATTGAGTCATGTCTCATTTCTGACGGATGTTTTTGTCGCGCTATGCTTCCGAGCTACACCAAAAAAACACATTGAAGCGTTAGGGAGTAACTATTCGGCCAAGGATGCCGCCCTCGGTGATGGTGGACATCTACATAATTTAAACTTTACAAGGACCGTGGATAAAAGTTTTAAAATGTAGATCAAAATTTGGAGACGATTGTGTTCGATATATTTACCTCAATACTCTTCGTTTCCGGCCTTATGATATAAGAGCTCATTATGGATGACCGCCTTCAGTTTTCAGACTAGTTCGACTATCCCCTACGTTAGGCTAGTAGAACACCCGTTCATTTGGACATGGTTAAAAAATGTGCCTACATATTCACATTTGTAACAGAAGCCGTCTCGTGTTGGTCATATTTAAACATGGTTGATAGGCTATATCCAATGTGATTCACTCCAAGGGACTAGTTGGGGATAGGGCCTCCAACTTTAGGAAATGTCAAACCAAGAGACTTGGGTGTTGAATGATGAAGTGTGAAAATAAAAAAATAAGATTTCAGACGCTATTTTATAGTTCTGCAAATAAATTGCTTTTTCAAACCCTTCTCATACGTGTTGAAGACATATGCAACTTAAGTGTGAGCTGAGAATCATGAATAAGGAGAATTTAAACCACTGGAGCCTACTAAAGGATTTTGCATCACTGGTTTCGCTTATTCTTTCAGTCAATCGAGAAATGAAATTCGGCACCTTTTTCGGGTAACTTGCTTTTTTAACAATTTGAGGACAACTTGAAAATATGTTCGACTTAGGGCACCTTATTTAAATTCATTGTACTTTATTAATTTTTTAAAAAATTATGCGAAGTGAGCATTTAAATTTATATTATAATTTTTTTTTAAGTGTTTTGTTTTAATAACTTGGTGAATTCGGTGATGCGAAATCCGTGTTAAGCTGGCATTTGAACGGTTAGAAAGTGTTAAATTTCGCAATTGGATTTTTATAATCGGCAGTGATGCGCATCCCTTGATGCCCCTTTCGACCATATCGGACCAATTTTCGAGATGAACAAGAAATGCCTAGACAGTCTTAAAAGAGTAGAAAATATAGTAACGCACCGAACGACGATATTTTTGACATTCGGGGGCGGCGTGCGAAAAGCGTCCCTAATCGGCGGCGGCGGCGGCGTATATCTCTAGTTCAGACAACCGGGTTCGCTTTGTGGATATAAGGACTGAAAGGGGGCAAGTGACAAGACCACTTGTCAAACTAATATTACTACCACCATATACCGCGGAAACCTACAACACGACAGACCCTAATCTTCAGCAGTAACGCTACAAATGGAGTTGAAAAACCTCCACACAACACCAAAAGCTTTTCCTAACCAAAACTAAGCAACTTCAACAAAAGTAATAGTGGAAACAAAAATTTCTTCTTTTTTTTTTTAATCCAGCCCAATGTTCATATGTACATATGCATGCTTGCGCACATGGGTGGTGTAATTTTTATTTCCAAAAGCAACAGTACTTTGCTGCAATTGATGAACACGTTTTATTATTAAATGTTCAATTTTTGAACGTGTTTTTACACGCTCACTACCAAGTGAAGTTATCACTGGGTAGTCGCCACCGTAACATGTGCACAACCTGCTATGTGCATTGGATTGCATGGAAATAAAAAAAAATATTTTCGGGTCTGCCTTAGATAATCATAAAATTAGTGGTTTCACAAATCACATTCAATCATGAAATTTCCCTCAAATAAATATTTCCTTTTTTCTTTTGGCCTAATGCTTTATATATAAAGGTGCCCACAGACACATAATTTTTTATTTTTGTTACGAAGATACAAAAAAAAGATGGTACAATGGAAAAGGCAGCGTCACTTAAATTAAAGGAAATACATTTTTTTTCAATTGGGGATACCCTACTATAATGCACGGCCAACAGCAAAGGTACTTTTTACTTTTCGAAGTAAAAAGGTTAAATACTAAACAAAAACAAACATTTTCTAACAAAAAAAAAACGGAGGAGAAATTTCAGATTGCTAGGAACACCCTAATGCATCACATTGGAGTTAATGCAATTTAGTTTTTGCTTTTCGAAGCAAAAACCAACCCAAACAAATAAAAAAATTATTTAAAATATTTTTTCCCACAATAAAAAAAATTTCACTGCACACCCTACTAGGCGATGTATGTAAAACCATACGATCGCATGACTTAATTGCAGATCATTGTACAAAAAAAACACAATCACACACTTTTCACTATAACTTGTGGCTTTGCTTTGGTGGAGGATATTTTTATGCCCTTTCAAAGGTCTTCATAAATATACTTTTTTTTCTTCCTCTCTTTTTATATGCAATATATATATACACATATACATATTTTATTCTTTCACTAAAACACTTCACTCATCACAAATTAACGACGGAAACGTTAAATGGCCGCAACTCATACGGTTCATTCGCACGCGAAATAACTAAAATTACAACTATAACGGAAAAAATCCCACACGCAACGTTTTTAAGGATGCCTATACCAGGAAGGCACTTTTTATCTTTTAGTTCGCTCAAAATTAGAATACGCCTCAGTTGTCTGGAATCCTATATATAGTGGCCACTCTGCCAGAATAGAGAGGGTTCAAAGAAAATTCATTAGATTTTGCTTATTTTCTTTTAACTTTGACGATCCAACCCCATGCTATTACTCGCGCTGCATACTTTTCAATCTCCAGTCTCTTGAAATCCGGAGAGCTGTGCACTAATGTTTGCTTATGATCTCATAACTGGCTCTTTGGATTGTTCAGCTCTCCTAGCTAAAGTTAATTTTAATGTACCTAATAGGTATCTTCGTACTTTCTTGCCCTTTTACTTGCGTGTCAGTAGAGATAACTATTGCATGTTCGACCCGATTTTCCGCGCACTTACCAAATTTAATAGACTCTCAGGGAGTTTCCTTTTTTATTTCTCTTTGTCGAGAAGTACGTTCAAGTCTTCTCTGGAATTGTGCCTGTAATTTATTTTTATGTATTTATTTAACTCAATGTTATCTTTTTTTTTATTATTATTTGCATGTTAATTACATATATAAGTTTGACTATATAGTTTTTATATCTTTCGCATCGAATTACAAAAATCATCGACAAAGTTGGAAGTTCATCACGGTATCACGTGGATTCAGGTACAAATACAGCTGATTTAGCCAGTAGGGGAATACTAGCTGAGAATTTAGTCAACAATTCTCTATGGTGGCAGGGTCCTTCTTGGCTCCAAGAAGAGAAGGAAAAGTGGCCAGCACAGGAATTGGATTTTAACACGAATATTGAAGAAAAACGCGTGCAGGTACATTCAACCGCAATTTCAAGCAATATTAATGATATTCTCGCTAGGTTTTCAAATCTTCCTAGGGCTTTAAGGGTTATATCATACATATTCAAGTTTTTTCTAAAACTAAAGATTGTAGTCAACCTGAATCTCATTTAATTTCCTCAGATGAAATCAAAGCTACAACGACCCGCTTAATAAAACTTGCTCTCAAGCAACATTACTGATCAGAAATTTCGAGCTTGCAACCCAAAACACCAATTGGATCCAAAAGCGAAATACTTTCTCTCACCCCATATCTTGATGAAGACGAAGTAGTGAAAACGGATGGATGACGTGGAGCATACAAAGATACTACCGAATCTGAACGCCATCCCATAATACTTCCGTACAATTGTAGGTTTACTCGTCTTTATATTCAATTTTTCCATGAAATTTCTCTCCATGGTGAAAACCAATTAGATAATGCATTAGAACGCAATACTGGATACCAAAAGTTAAAACCATGATACGATCCGTAATTCACAATTGTAAAATCTGCACGATCTTCAAGAAACGATCTCAAAGGCATGGGAATTCTACCTCAAGAACGCACCACATTTCCACTAGTGATTTGAGCACTTCCTCATTTCTAGCCGCTCTTCCGAGATTCGTAGCTACACGAGGATGCCCAATAAACTTTTATTCGGACAATCGAACAAACTTTGTCGGTGCATCACGCGCATTAAAAACGGAATTCAAGAAATTTATTGCCAATGCAAGAAACCAAACCTTGTCAAAATATTCCCATCAGGCATTACATTGGTATTTCATACCAGCAGGAGCTCCACACATGGGGGACTATGGGAAGCGGGAGTGAAAAGCTTTAAAAGCAACTTTATAAAAGTGGCCTTAAACAAAAAATTCACTTTTGAGCAATTTAACACACTGTTATGTAGAATTGAGTCATGCCTCAATTCTCGTCCTCATAGCCCCCCTTCAAATGAACCCTCTGACCCTGAGCCTCTAACACCAGGTCACTTTCTGATCGGAGGACACCTATTTGCACCAGCAGAAATCAGCGTTGATGAAAATATTGCCTCAGTAGTTAATCACTGGCAGAAACTCAAAACTTCTGCAGAAGATGGAAACCAGAATATCTTTTGGAACTTTAGAAACGGATAAAATGGAAGCATCCTAAATGAAATATGCAAGTCGGAGATATGGTGGTTATACGGGAAGACAATCTTCCTCCTAACGAATGGAGATTGGGGCGTGTGATTAAGTTACACCCTGGTTCAGACTAGAGTTTTACGCCGGTCACTTAATCGGCGGCGGCGGCGTAGGCCCTATTATATACCGGCGGCGTTGCCGGCACGCCGACAAAGTGATCGGTGTAAACCTCTGAGTTGAATCGTTGGACTTCAAAGTATCACATTGTCCACAACTAATGAATATGGAAACATACGGCTGACGTCAATGGTATGTTTGACGATCTGGAACAATATCATTTACATGTGGATGAAGATCTGGGAGGCTTGTAAAGCGAAAAATTAAAAAAAAATAATATTGGGAAAGGTTTTGTTTATATGTATTTAAGGAAATCGACGTTTCGGAAAGATCTGCGGGTTTTGCCCCAAAATCTCGTGGATCGTTCAAAAAATTTCGGGAGTAGCTCCTTGCGGAGAGAGCGAGAAATATTTCAAATGGTCACACTTTTTTAGCGCAGTTTCACCGAAGGATATGTTCTGGGCTAACTGTAATATCCGTCGTCGGTACGATTTCTTTAAATCATTTGTGGCTACATGCTGGTCACGCACAAAGGCGACTTACGGTTGCTATAAATTATCTACTAATAGTCATGACTCTCGTGGCACCGTTTTAATGATTAGCACCAATGCGGGCTTATTGTTGATCGCGCCAAGGGGCGCCTTCAGTTTTTCTGTCTGTTTTTAAGAGCTACAATTCCCGACGTGCGAATAGTAACAATACCGACCACCAGTCGCTACCACGCATCCTGGCCCTTATACCATATGCCAGCCCAGAATCCATAGGACTGCGAATTCGAACTCATACCTTCGTCGACGTTACTTTCCTATAAGATCTAGGTGTAGCTCCGAAGACTTTCTGACGGATGTTTTTGTCGCGCTATGCTTCCGAGCTACACCAAAAAAACACATTGAAACGTTAGGGAGTAACTATTCGGCCAAGGATGCCGCCCTCGGTGATGGTGGACATCTACATAATTTAAACTTTACAAGGACCGTGGATAAAAGTTTTAAAATGTAGACCAAAATTTGGAGACGATTGTGTTCGATATATTGACCTCAATACTCTTCTTTTCCGGCCTTATGATATAAGAGCTCATTATGGATGACCGCCTTCAGTTTTCAGACTAGTTCGACTATCCCCTACGTTAGGCTAGTAGAACACCCGTTCATTTGGACATGGTTAAAAAATGTGCCTACATATTAACATTTGTAACAGAAGCCGTCTCGTGTTGGTCATGTTTAAACATGGTTGATAGGCTATATCCAATGTGATTCACTCCAAGGGACTAGTTGGGGATAGGGCCTCCAACTTTACGAAATGTCAAACCAAGAGACTTGGGTGTTGAATGATGAAGTGTGAAAATAAAAAATAAGATTTCAGACGCTATTTTATAGTTCTGAAAACAAATTGGTTTTTCAAACCCTTCTCATACGTGTTGAAGACATATGCAACTTAAGTGTGAGCTGAGAATCATTATTAAGGAGAATTTAAACCACTGGAGCCTACTAAAGGATTTTGCATCACTGGTTTCGCTTATTCTTTCAGTCAATCGAGAAATAAAATTCGGCACCTTTTTCGGGTAACTTGCTTTTTTAACAATTTGAGGACAACTTGAAAATATGTTCGACTTAGGGCACCTTATTTAAATTCATTGTACTTTATTAATTTTTGAAAAAATTATGCGAAGTGAGCATTTAAATTTATTATATAATTTTTTTTAAGTGTTTTGTTTTAATAACTTGGTGAATTCGGTGATGCAAAATCCGTGTTAAGCTGGCATTTGAACGGTTAGAAAGTGTTAAATTTCGCAATTGGATTTTTATAATTGGCAGTGATGCGCATCCCTTGATACCCCTTTCGACCATATCGGACCAATTTTCGAGATGAACAATAAATGCCT
The DNA here is from genome assembly GCF_040869045.1 of Eurosta solidaginis. Lineage (NCBI taxonomy): Eukaryota > Metazoa > Arthropoda > Insecta > Diptera > Tephritidae > Eurosta > Eurosta solidaginis. Next base: position 84,863,906 of record NC_090324.1, on the reverse strand, counting down.
AGACAGTTTTAAAAGAGTAGAAAATATAGTAACGCGCCGAACGCCGCCGCCGCGCCGATATTTTTGACATTCGGCGGCGGCGTGGGAAAAACGTACCTAATCGGCGGCGGCGGCGGCGTTTAACAGCGGCGTATATCTCTAGTTCAGACAACCGGGTTCGCCTTGTGGATATAAGGACTGAAAGGGGGCAAGTGACAAGACCACTTGTCAAACTAATATTACTACCACCATATACCGCGGAAACCTTAAAAACGACAGACCTTAATCTTCAGCAGTAACGCTACAAATGGAGTTGAAAAACCTCCACACAACACCAAAAGCTTTTCCTAACCAAAACTAAGCAACTTCAACAAAAGTCATAGTGGAAACAAAAATTTCTTTTTTTTTTGATCCAGCCCAATGTTCATATGTACATATGCATGCTTGCGCACATGGGTGGTGTAATTTTTATTTCCAAAAGCAACAGTACTTTGCTGCAATTGATGAACACGTTTTATTATTAAATGTTCAATTTTTGAACGTGTTTTTACACACTCACTACCAAGTGAAGTTATCACTGGGTAGTCGCCACCGAAACATGTGCACAAACCTGCATAAAATAGCTATGTGCATTGGACTGCATGGAAATAAAAAAAAAATATTTTCGGGTCTGCCGTAGATAATCATAAAATTAGTGGTTTCACAAACCACATTCAATCATGAAATTTCCCTCAAATAAATATTTCATTTTTTTTTTTGGCCTAATGCTTTGGTGGCTAAGATACTTGGCTTGGATATCATAAGTGGTTTCAGGCTCTGGATCAGGGACTGATATCAGTCTTAGACCGGCCATAGTGACGAATGTCACGCGTGATTAGTTTTCAAGTCCTGCACGAGGTGCCCCTGCTTCTACTGATAATGGCGGATCTAGAGAGGGCAACTCGAGTCACTGTGCCGATCTCAGGGGAGGGAGGACTCTTTAAGAGTCAAGATCGGTACACAACGGTGACGAACTGGACTGTTTTAGGGCTTTGATTTGACATTACATTTTGACTTGATGACTTTGGGCTGGTAGTTGCGGTATTCTGTCACTTTAGTAGGTCGGGGTGAAACCCTACCGAAATGGCTGGTAGGCTTATGCTGCACCTGCCCACGTCCCGTTAAAACCGTGGCGGGCCTCATGGTACGTTCCGGCTCCGTCGCCGTTAAGTTGGTGGTGTAGGTGCGGTTGAAGATTTTCCCGCTTCGCGTCCGGTCTGGCTGTGAACGCATTACTTATAAGGAAATGCGTCAACCCTCGCGTGGCCTCCCTGCATAGCATAGATAACCACGAGACCGTTAAAGGGCGACTACACAATCGGCTCCGGATAGCGGCCTTGAGGGGGGACTTTTTTAGAATGGACAAGACTAATACGAATCCGCCAAGGATGGGGTGCGGAAGAAGAGCGCTTTTGATGGAAATCCGTCAAATCAATCTTCAGCACTCTAAGGCGGCTTCCGCAAATTTGTTGCTCTGTCTTGAAAAAGGCGGAGTGGATATAGTCCTTGTCCAGGAGCCGTGGCTGAGTAGTAACGGCAGTAAGATTTCTGGATTAAGTACTGGAAAATTCAACACCTTGGTGCATGGGGAGGCAAGTAGGCCTAGATCCTGTGTGCTTGTTAAAAAAGATATTAAAGCATTTATTCTCTCTAATTTCAACAATGCTGAAGTAACCACGGTCTGCCTCGAGCGAGGAAGTAATGAAATGTGGGTGGTCTAAGCGTACATGCCCCACGGGGACGTAGAGGGACCACCACCTGCGATACTGGGTGAAATCACCGCTGAAGCAATGCGGAGAGGTGTTGGCGTGATCATCGGTGCCGATGCTAATGCCCATCATAGCATTTGGGGAAGCTCGGATACCAACACTAGAGGTGAGTCTTTATTTACTTTTATTGTAGATGAGGGACTTTGTATATGTTATAGGGGGAATGACCCGACTTTTATTACTGCGGTAGGGGAGGAGGTCCTGGACCTCACCCTGGCTAGTAGAGAACTGGAAGGTCGGATATCTGGATGGAGGGTTCTCAACGAGCACTCCTTCTCTGATCACCGATATATTCAGTTCTCAGTGAACGAAGAACGTCCCGGTAAAATATCTTTTAGGAACCCTAAAAGTACTAACTGGGACTTGTATTGTAGGAAGCTGGGAGAGCTACTGCCTGCGGTGCCTATCATTAGTTCGGGCCTGTCCGAATCTGAGTTAGACGTTCTGGTGGAAAACTTCACCTCGGCAAGCAATAGCGCCTTTCAGCTGTCCTGCCCATTGAAAACTTACAGGGGGAAGGGCAAGTCGTCCTGGTGGTCGGATTTTCTTGATGACCTAAGAGCGTCCAGTGGGCGGCTCTTCAACAAAGCCAGGAGGAGTAAATTACCCTCGGACTGGGAGCTCTATAAGGTGAGTCTGGGGATTTATAAATATGAAATAAGGATAGCCAAGCGAGATGCATGGCGAAGCTTCTGCGAAAACGTAGAAGGCTGCAAAGAATCCGCGAGATTTAGAAAAATACTCTCTAGGAACCCCGCTCCTCTGGGGTATCTGAGAGATGATGGTGGGGACAGGTCGATGAGTAGCGAGGAGTCCCTAAGGCTTTTACTGGACAATCATTTTCCCGATGTCCCAGTTGCGCAGGGATCTTCGCCTGCATGGTCGGCGGTCGTTGGCCGTGCAGAAGTGCCTGCCAATCCAATACGGGAAAGTCAAATAACCTGGGCTATAGGGTCGTTCAAGCCCTATAAGTCTCCTGGCCCGGATGGAATCATTCCTGCGCAGCTTTGGGGATTTCCTGCCGCTGGTTGGCCATCATATATACTAACTGCCTCAGGCTTAACTATATCCCGAAGTCTTGGCACACGGTTAGGGTTATTTTCATTCCGAAGGCCGGCAGAAGCTCTCATGTATCACCTAAGGATTTCAGGCCAATCAGTCTCTCGTCTTTTCTTCTTAAGACGTTTGAGCGGTTGATTGACCTGTACCTACGGGAAAGGATACCTCGGGGGTTACTTTCGGCTTCACAGCATGAGTACTGCAAGGGCGGATCGACGGAAATGGCTCTCCATTCGATTGTAAAGCAAATAGAGGGGTCTCTAGAACACAAAGAGTATGCTCTGGATGCCTTTCTAGACATCGAGGGAGCTTTTAACAATGTCTTACCGGGGGCAATCGAAAGAGCTCTGGTGGGTTTAGGAGTCGAAGCGGCTCTGGTTGAATTTATTAGCAAACTTCTATGGCAGAATTGTCGCAGCGGAGTGGGGAGGGGCCATAATTAAAAGGAAGGTGTGCAGGGGCACGCCACAGGGGGGTGTCCTATCTCCTCTCCTCTGGGTTGTGGTAGTCAACGAGCTTCTTGTGGAGCTGGAAGCCAATGGTTGTCGGGTGGTTGCCTTTGCAGATGACCTCGCTATCCTAGTCAGAGGCAAATTTCTGGGCACCCTGCGCGATGTTCTGCAGGGCTACCTGGATACTGTGGCTAGGTGGGCTGAATCATGTGGATTGGCGGTCAATCCGGGAAAAACGGAATTGGTCCTTTTCACAAGGAGATATAAGATGCCCGATTTCAGAACTCCCTCGATTGGAAGGGTACCGTTGGTACTTTCTGATAGGGTTAAATATTTGGGGATTGTTTTGGACAAGAAACTGTCCTGGAGACCCAATGTGGAAGATCGGGCCAGGAAGGCCGCCATTGCCTTGTACTGCTGCAGAGGAGCTATCGGAAAGAGATGGGGACTCTCGCCAAGAATAGTACACTGGCTTTATGAGATGGTGGTCAAACCGATTTTGCTATATGGGGTGCTGGTCTGGTGGAAAGCACTGGACACGGCGAGCACCTCCAAAATGTTAGTGTCAGTGCAACGGACGGCGCTGATCGGTATCAGTGGCGCTCTCAGAACAACACCTACCTTGGCACTGAACGTCATGTTGAACATATACCCAGTAGATATTGCGTGAAAGGCGGCCGGCGGCAAGGTCGTTGGTCAGGCTTCGTGATATGGGATATAGACTTTCTGACCGCGGACACTCTAGCCTTCTTACCAGTTTCGACTTCATCCCGGACAGAACGGACTACTGTATGCCGATAACTGCTCCCTATACAACCTTCACCCCAGTTATTTCAGAGAGAGAGGATTGGGGAAGAGGAATTATCTGGGGCATGGGGCCGGTTAACTTGTTCACGGATGGGTCAAAGCTGGATGGAAAGGCTGGTGGGGGGTCTTTTGTCAAGAGTTAAATTTAAGCCGCAAGTTTAAGTTGGCTGATCACTGCAGTGTATTCCAAGCGGAAATCGCTGCGATTAAGGATGCGGTGGATGGAATGCTATCCAGTGCTACCACGGTTAGGGAATTTAACATCTACTCTGATAACCAAGCGGCTATCAAGGCCTTGAGCTCAACTACAGTGCGATCGAGGGTGGTCTGGGAGTGCCTGACCTCGCTTGAGATTGCATCGAATTATTTTACAATTAAGATTATCTGGGTCCCGGGCCATAGTGATATACCGGGTAACTGTCAATCGGATCTCTTAGCCCGCATTGGTACAAATGAACCGGATGAAGATAGCTGTAGGGATTTCGGGATCCCGCTGGCCACAAAGAGGGTTCAAAGAAAATTCATTAGATTTTGCTTATTTTCTATTAACTTTGACGATCCAACCCCATCCTATTACTCGCGCTGCATACTTATCAATCTCCAGTCTCTTGAAATCCGGAGAGCTGTGCACTAATGTTTGTTTATGATCTCATCACTGGCTCTTTGGATTGTTCAGCTCTCCTAGCTAAAGTTAATTTTAATGTACCTCATAGGTTTCTTCGTACTTTCTTGCCCTTTTACTTGCGTGTCAGTAGAGCTAACTATTGCATGTTCGACCCGATTTTCCGCGCACTTACCGAATTTAATAGACTCTCAGTGAGTTTCCTTTTTGATTTCTCTTTGTCGAGAAGTACGTTCAAGTCTTCTCTGGAATTGTGCCTGTAATTTTTATGTATTTATTTAACTCAATGTTATCTTTGTTTTATTATTATTTGCACGTTAATTACATATATAAGTTTGACTATATAGTTTTTATATCTTTCAATTCATTTGTATCTTGTCTGTAAGATTCTTTTCGATTATAGACTTAATAAACAGAAATGAAATAGATGATAATAATACAAGATACCAAAGAATAGTTTTCCGCTCAAGTCCAGATGATCAAATGAGTCTGTATGAGCTCAAAACAGTTACATTTGGTATCATTTGTGCTCATTATCTAGCAATAAGGAAGGAAGGCGGCCACCGTGGTGTGATGGTAGCGTGCTCCGCCTATCACACCGTATGCCCTGGGTTCAACTCCCAGGCAAACCAACATCAAAATTTTAGAAATAAAATTTTTCAATTAGAAGAAAATTTTTCTAAGCGGGGTCGCCCCTCGGCAGTGTCTGGCAAGCGCTCCGATTGTATTTCTGCCATGAAAAGCTCTCAGTGAAAACTCATCTGCCTTGCAGATGCCGTTCGGAGTCGGCATAAAACATGTAGGTCCTGTCCGGCCAATTTGTAGGGAAAAATCAAGAGGAGCACGACGCAAATTGGAAGAGAAGCTCGGCCTTAGATCTCTTCGGAGGTTATCGCGCCTTACATTTATTTTTTTTTTTAAGGACTTTACTTAAACTGGCTGATGATTCTGTAATATCTCATCCAATCGGCTCAAATACTCTACGGAAAAATATGTATCTCGACGACGTTCTTTCTGGAGGGAATATTATAGCATCTGCGATCAGAAAAAGAGATGAAATTCCCGGGGTTTTAAGTTCAGCTGGTTTTCCATTAGGTAAATGGCGGCCACCGTGGTGTGATGGTAGCATGCTCTGCCTATCACACCGTATGCCCTGGGTTCAACTCCCTGGCAAAGCAACATCAAAATTTTAGAAATAGGATTTTTCAATTAGAAGAAATTTTTCTAAGCGGGGTCGCCCCTCGGCAGTGTCTGGCAAGCGCTCCGATTGTATTTCTGCCATGAAAAGCTCTCAGTGAAAACTCATCTGCCTTGCAGATGCCGTTCGAAGTCGGCATAAAACATGTAGGTCCCGTCCGGCCAATTTGTAGGGAAAAATAAAGAGGAGCACGACGCAAATTGGAAGAGAAGCTCGGCCTTAGATCTCTTCGGAGGTTATCGCGCCTTACATTTATTTTTTTATTTTTAAATGTACTTCAAATTCGAGTGAAATACTACAGGGTATTCCCACAGCTCATATACTTAGCGAAGATTTCTTAGAATTCGATCAAGTATAAGAATGCTCATTTCGATCAGTTTTACTTCATAGCAAAATCTATAGAAGAGAATTCCTAGCGCACAAAAAGAGCGATACTATTTACTATCGCAAAACTCTTTGATCCACTAGGGTGGCTAGCTCCAACAATTATCGTGGCGAAAATAGTCATCTAAAATATCTGGTTAGAGGGTGCTGGCTGTGATGAAAACGTTTCGCCTTAAATATTCGACAGGTGGACAAATTTTACAAATACGCACAAGGAGATCGACAAAATAGCGATGGGAAGCCTTTTCTCCAACAGAAAAGGTCGAAATCCACGAACGATGGTATACTTGTGAGCCTGCTTTTGGCAAAAACGAGAGTAGCTCCAGTCAAAACCATCTCACTTCCTCGACTGGAACTTTGCGGAGCAGTATTATTAGCGAAGACAACTGAATCTATCTGCGCTAACCTTGATTAAGGTCAACAAAACATTCACCTTTGGACAGATTCAACAATCGTGCTAGCTTGAATACGTAAACCTCCGTACTCATGGTCAACTTTCGCTGCGCATCGAATTACAAAAATCATCGACAAAGTTGGAAGTTCATCACGGTATCACGTGGATTCAGGTACAAATACAGCTGATTTAGCCAGTAGGGGAATACTAGCTGAGGATTTAGTCAACAATTCTCTATGGTGGCAGGGTCCTTCTTGGCTCCAGGAAGAAAAGGAAAAGTGGCCAGCACAGGAATTGGATTTTAACACGAATATTGAAGAATAACGCGTGCAGGTACACTCAACCGCAATTTCAAGCAATATTAATGATATTCTCGCTAGGTTTTCAAATCTTCCTAGGGCTTTAAGGGTTATATCATACATATTCAAGTTTTTTCATAAACCGTATTCTAAAACTAAAGATTGTAGTCAACCTGAATCTCATTTAATTTCCTCAAATGAAATCAAAGCTACAACGACCCGCTTAATAAAACTTGCTCACAAGCAACACTACTGATCAGAAATTTCGAGCTTGCAATCCAAAACACCAAATGGATCCAAAAGCGAAATACTTTCTCTCACCCCATATCTTGATGAAGACGAAGTAGTGAAAACGGATGGATGACGTGGAGCATACAAAGATACTACCGAATCTGAACGCCATCCCATAATACTTCCGTACAATTGTAGGTTTACTCGTCTTTATATTCAATTTTTCCATGAAATTTCTCTCCATGGTGAAAACCAATTAGATAATGCTGTGCATCATTAGAACGCAATACTGGATACCAAAATTTAAAACCATGATACGATCCGTAATTCACAATTGTAAAATCTGCACGATCTTCAAGAAACGATCTCAAAGGCATGGGAATTCTACCTCAAGAACGCACCACATTTTCGCGTGCATTTACGAATACAGGGGTAGATTTCGCAGGGCCTTTCGACATTAAGAGCTACAGTGGGCGCGGTTGTTGTACCACAAAGGGTTACGTTTGTCTGTTCGTTTGCTTTTCTGCTAAGGCCATACATTTAGAAGCCACATTTAGAATCACTCCACTAGTGGTTTGAGCACTTCCTAATTTCTAGCCGCTCTTCCGAGATTCGTAGCTAGACGAGGATGCCCAATAATCTTTTATTCGGACAATCGAACAAACTTTGTCGGTGCATCAGGCGCATTAAAAACGGAATTCAAGGAATTTATTGCCAATGCAAGAAACCAAACCTTGTCAAAATATTCCCATCAGGCATTACATTGGTATTTCATACCAGCAGGAGCTCTACACATGGGGGGACTATGGGAAGCGGGAGTGAAAAGCTTTAAAAGCCACTTCATAAAAGTGGCTTTAAACAAAAAATTCACTTTTGAGGAATTTAACACACTGTTATGTAGAATTGAGTCATGTCTCAATTCTCGTCCCCTTAGCCCCCCTTCAAATGAACCCTCTGGCCGAGCCTCTAACACCAGGTCACTTTCTCATCGGAGGACACCTATTTGCACCAGCAGAAATCAGCGTTGATGAAAATATTGCCTCATTAGTTAATCACTGGCAGAAACTCAAATCTTCTGCAGAAGATGGAAACCAGAATATATTTTGGAACATCAGAAACGGATAAAATGGAAGCATCCTAAATCAAATATGCAAGTCGGAGATATGGTGGTTATACGGGAAGACAATCTTCCTCCCAACGAATGGAGATTGTGGCGTGTGATTAAGTTACACCCTGGTTCAAAGTATCACATTGTCCACAACTAATGGATATGGAAACATTCTGCTGACATCAATGGTATGTTTGACGATCTGGAACAATATCATTTACTTGTGGATGAAGATCTGGGAGGCTTGTAAAGCGAAAAATTAAAAAAAAATAATATTGGGAAAGGTTTTGTTTATATGTATTTAAGGAAATCGACGTTTCGGAAAGATCTGCGGGTTTTGCCTCAAAATCTCGTGGATCGTTCAAAAAATTTCGGGAGTAGCTCCTTGCGGAGAGAGCGAGAAATACTTTAAATGGTCACACTTTTTTAGCGCAGTTTCGCCGAAGGATATGTTCTGGGCTAACTGTAATATCCGTCGTCGGCACGATTTCTTTAAATCATTTGTGGCTACATGCTGGTCACGCACAAAGCCGACTTACGGTTGCTCTAAATTATCTACTAATAGTCATGACTCTCGTGGCACCGTTTTAATGATTAGCACCAATGCGGGCTTATTGTTGATCGCACCAAGGGGCGCCTTCAGTTTTTTGGCTGTTTTTAAGAGCTACAATTCCCGACGGGCGAATAGTAACAATACCGACCACCAGCTACCACGCATCCTGGCCCTTATAGCATATGCCATCCCAGAATCCATAGGACTGCGACTTCGAACTCATACCTTCGTCGACGTTACTTTCCTAGAAGATCTAGGTGTAGCTCCGAAGACTTTCTGACGGATGTTTTTGTCGCGCTATGCTTCCGAGCTACACCAAAAAACACATTGAAACGTTAGGGAGTAACTATTCGGCCAAGGATGCCGCCCTCGGTGATGGTGGACATCTACATAATTTAAACATTACAAGGACCGTGGATAAAAGTTTTAAAACGTAGACCAAAATTTGCAGACGATTGTGTTCGATATATTGACCTCAATACTCTTCGTTTCCGGCCTTATGATATAAGAGCTCATTATGGGTGACCGCCTTCAGTTTTCAGACTACTTCGACTATCCCCTACGTTAGGCTAGTAGAACACCCGTTCATTTGGACATGGTTAAAAAATGTGCCTACATATTCACATTTGTAACAGAAGCCGTCTCGTGTTGGTCATATTTAAACATGGTTGATAGGCTATATCCAATGTGATTCACTCCAAGGGACTAGTTGGGGATAGGGCCTCCAACTTTAGGAAATGTCAAACCAAGAGACTTGGGTGTTGAACGATGAAGTGTGAAAATAAAAAATAAGATTTCAGACGCTATTTTATAGTTCAGCAAATAAATTGGTTTTTCAAACCCTTCTCATACGTGTTGAAGACATATGCAACTTAAGTGTGAGCTGAGAATCATTTCTAAGGAGAATTTAAACCACTGGAGCCTACTAAAGGATTTTGCATCACTGATTTCGCTTATTCTTTCAGTCAATCGAGAAATAAAATTCGGCACATTTTTCGGGTAACTTGCTTTTTTAACAATTTGAGGACAACTTGAAAATATGTTCGACTAAGGGCACTTTATTTAAATTCATTGTACTTTATTAATTTTTGAAAAAAGTATGCGAAGTGAGCATTTAAATTTATTATATAATTTTTTTTAAGTGTTTTGTTTTAATAACTTGGTGAATTCGGTGATGCGAAATCCGTGTTAAGCTGGCATTGAAAGCGCCTGTTTTCTCAAATAACATTTGAACGGTTAGAAACTGTTAAATTTCGCATCACTCATCCCTTGATACCCCTTTCGACCATATCGAACCAATTTTCGAGATGAACAATAAATGCCTAGACAGTCTTAAAAGAGTAGAAAATATAGTAACGCGCCGAACGAAGCCGCCGCCGCGCCGATATTTTTGACATTCGGCGGCGGCGTGCGAAAAACGTCCCTAATCGACGGCGGTGGCGTTTATCGGCGGCGTATATCTCTAGTTCAGACAACCGGGTTCGCGTTGTGGATATAAGGACTGAAAGGGGGCAAGTGACAAGACCACTTGTCAAACTAATATTACTACCACCATATACCGCGGAAACCTAAAACACGACAGACTGTAATCTTCAGCAGTAACGCTACAAATTGAGTTGCAAAACCTCCACCTCCTCTTGTCTGGTGCCTGCTAATTTTTTTTTTTTTTATATAAAGAATTTTAAATTTTTGTGCACGATTTATAAACATATAAATTTGGATATTTTTTCATACTTATTTTTGTTGCAAAGTTAAATGTAAATTGAACTGATTACAAACATATTTTTTTCAAAAATTAATTTTAAATACCTTTGCATATTTACATATTTTTTACAAAAAAAAATGATGAATTGGAAATATGTAATTTTTTATACATACACATATATTTTTTTACAAAAAAAAATTTATTTTAAATATTGCTTTGCATACACATATGTACATAAGCAAGGAAATATTTTGTACATACATATGTATATGAAATCAAATTGAATGTGCCACTGAGATTTTTTTTTTTTTTTTTTTGCTTTATTGACAACAAAATTTGATTTGCTTTACAACAATTTTCTCAAAAAAAAACAATGTTTTTGTGCGAGAAGATAGCTTATCTCTTATGTAAAACTATATGCCATCAATATTAATGAGGATACATAAGAGTGCAGCAGTAAGAAAAATAAAATAAAATAAAATTAAAAGAAAAGAAATTAGTTTAGCTGTGAAATAACGTATTATAAGTAATGTTTGATTTAAATTTGTATGATTTAAATAAATACATAACCGCATATGTCGCAGTGTTGACAAACAAAAAACCGCTGTGATGGCTGGATGGTTATAGCAGCGGCGCCTAAATGTTGCCGATGAAGGAATTTAGCAGTTCCCGAAATGGATCTATACAACGAGCTTTGGCAGTTGTCTAAAATTTTTTCTTTCTTCTATTCTAATTTAAAAATTTTTTCAATTAAGAAAAAATTTATCATAACAATAATAATGATAAAAAAATTATTGTTAGGCCTTGAGCTCGATTCGAACCCGCGATCTTAAAATCAGTAGGCCGATATAACAACAAAAATTGTTAATACATCCCAGAGCACGGGGAAAAAAGTGTCTATAAAATATGACACTATGGCAGCATTGCCAACAAACAAGTCCAATTTTCACAGCCATTCTGCAACAGATGTCGCAGTGTTGTGAATATCAATTGGCACGAAACCGAATAGAAGTAGGATTAATGAAGACAAACAAAAAACCGCTGTGATGGCTGAATGGTTGTAGCAGCGGCGCCTAAACTTTGCCGATGAAGGAATTTAGCAGTTCCCGAAATGGATCTATACAACGAGCTTTGGCAGTTGTCTAAAATTTTTTCTTTCTTCTATTCTAATTTAAAAATTTTTTCAATTAAGAAAAAATTTATCATAACAATAATAATGATAAAAAAATTATTGTTAGGCCTTGAGCTCGATTCGAACCCGCGATCTTAAAATCAGTAGGCCGATATAACAACAAAAATTGTTAATACATCCCAGAGCACGGGGAAAAAAGTGTCAATAAAATATGACACTATGGCAGCATTGCCAACAAACAAGTCCAATTTTCACAGCCATTCTGCAACAGATGTCGCAGTGTTGTGAATATCAATAGGCACGAAACAGAATAGAAGTAGGATTAATGAAGACAAACAAAAAACCGCTGTGATGGCTGAATGGTTATAGCAGCGGCGCCTAAACGTTGCCGATGAAGGAATTTAGCAGTTCCCGAAATGGATCTATACAACGAGCTTTGGCAGTTGTCTAAAATTTTTTCTTTCTTCTATTCTAATTTAAAAATTTTTTCAATTAAGAAAAAATTTATCATAACAATAATAATGATAAAAAAATTATTGTTAGGCCTTGAGCTCGATTCGAACCCGCGATCTTAAAATCAGTAGGCCGATATAACAACAAAAATTGTTAATACATCCCAGAGCACGGGGAAAAAAGTGTCTATAAAATATGACACTATGGCAGCATTGCCAACAAACAAGTCTAATTTTCACAGCCATTCTGCAACAGATGTCGCAGTGTTGTGAATATCAATTGGCACGAAACAGAATAGAAGTAGGATTAATGAAGACAAACAAAAAACCGCTGTGATGGCTGAATGGTTATAGCAGCGGCGCCTAAACGTTGCCGATGAAGGAATTTAGCAGTTCCCGAAATGGATCTATACAACGAGCTTTGGCAGTTGTCTAAAATTTTTTCTTTCTTCTATTCTAATTTAAAAATTTTTTCAATTAAGAAAAAATTTATCATAACAATAATAATGATACAAAAATTATTGTTAGGCCTTGAGCTCGATTCGAACCCGCGATCTTAAAATCAGTAGGCCGATATAACAACAAAAATTGTTAATACATCCCAGAGCACGGGGAAAAAAGTGTCAATAAAATATGACACTATGGCAACATTGCCAACAAAAAAGTCCAATTTTCACAGCCATTCTGCAACAGATGTCGCAGTGTTGTGAATATCAATTGGCACGAAACAGAATAGAAGTAGGATTAATGAAGAAAAACAAATAACCGCTGTGATGGCTGAATGGTTATAGCAGCGGCGCCTAAACGTTGCCGATGAAGGAATTTAGCAGTTCCCGAAATGGATCTATACAACGAGCTTTGGCAGGAATACTGTTAGTGGTATTGCATATATAAATAAATTAGCAGTACCCGACAGATGATTTTCTGGATCACCTGGTCCACATTTTGGTCGATATCGCGAGAACACCTTCACATATACATCTAAGGGCCACTCGCTTTTAAAACCCTCATTAATACCTTTAATTTGATATCCATATCGTACAAACACATTCTAGAGTCACCCCTGGCCCACCCTAATGGCGATATCTCGAAAAGGCGTCCACCTATAGACCTAATGCCCACTCCCTCTTAAAATGCTCAGTAACACCTTTCGTTTGATACCCATGTCGTACAAACATTCTAGAGTCACATCTGGCCCACCCTAATGGCGATATCTCGAAAAGACGTCCACCTATAGACCAAATGTCGACTCCCTCTTAAAATGCTCAGTAACACCTTTCGTTTGATACCCATATCGTACAAACATTCTAGAGTCACCCCTGGCCCACCCTATTGGCGATGTCTTGAAAAGGCCACCTATAGACCTAATGCCCACTCCCTCTTAAAATGCTCAGTAACACATTTCGTTTGATACCCATATCGTACAAACATTCTAGAGTCCCCCTGGCCCACCCTAATGGCGATATCTCGAAAAGGCGTCCACCTATAGACCTAATGCCCACTCCCTCTTAAAATGCTCAGTCACACCTTTCGTTTGATACCCATATCGTACAAACATTCTAGAGTCACCCTTGGTCCACCTTTATGGCGATATCTCGAAAAGGCGTCCACCTATAGACCTAATGCCCACTCCCTCTTAAAATGCTCAGTAACACCTTTCGTTTGATACCCATATCGTACAAACATTCTAGAGTCACCCTTGGTCCACCTTTATGGCGATATCTCGAAAAGGCGTCCACATATAGAACTAAGGATTACTCCCTTTTAAAATACTCATTACCACCTTTCATTTGATACCCATATCGTACAAACACATTCTAGAGTCACCCCTGGCCCACCCTAATGGCGATATCTCGAAAAGGCGTCCACCTATAGACCTAATGCCCACTCCCTCTTAAAATGCTCAGTAACACCTTTCGTTTAATACCCATATCGCACAAACATTATAGAGTCACCCCTGGCCCACACTAATGGCGATATCTCGAAAAGACGTCCACCTATAGACCTAATGCCCACTCCCTCTTAAAATGCTCAGTAACACCTTTCGTTTGATACCCATATCGTACAAACACATTATAGAGTCACCCCTGGCCCACCCTAATGACGATATCTCGAAAAGGCGTCCACTTATAGACCTAATGCCCACTCCCTCTCAAAATGCTCAGTAACACCTTTCGTTTGATACCCATATCGTACAAACATTCTAGAGTCACCCTTGGCCCACCTTTATGGCGATATATCGAAAAGGCGTCCACCTATAGAACTAAGGATTACTCCCTTTTAAGATACTCATTACCATCTTTCATTTGATACCCATATCATACAAACACATTCTAGAGTCACCCCTGGCCCACCCTAATGGCGACATTTCGAAAAGGCGTCCACCTATAGACCTATTGCCCACTCCCTCTTAAAATGCTCAGTAACACTTTTCGTTTTATACCCATATCGTACAAACATTCTAGAGTCACCCCTGGCCCACCCTAATGGCAATATCTCGAAAAGGCGTCCACCTATAGACCTAATGCCCACTCCCTCTTAAAATGCTCAGTAACACCTTTCATTTGATTCCCATATCGTACAAACACATTCTAGAGACACCCCTGGTCCACCTTTATGGCGATATCTCGAAACGGCGGCCACCTATGGACTAAGGATCACTCCTTTTCAAAATACTCATTAACAGCTTTCCTTTGATACCCATATCGTACAAACATATTCTAGAGTCACCCCTGGTCCACCTTTATGGCGATTTCTCGAAAAGGCGTTCACCTATATAACTAAAGCCCATTCCCTTTTAAAATACTCATTACCACCTTTCATTTGATTCCCATATCGTACAAACACATTCTAGAGTCACCCCTGGTCCACCTTAATGGCGATATCTCGAAAGGGCGTCCACCGATAGACCTAAGGCCCACTCCCTCTTAAAATGCTCAGTAACACCTTTCGTTTGATACCCATGTCGTACAAACATTCTAGAGTCACATCTGGCCCACCCTAATGGCGATATCTCGAAAAGACGTCCACCTATAGACCTAATGTCGACTCCCTCTTAAAATGCTCAGTAACACCTTTCGTTTGATACCCATATCGTACAAACATTCTAGAGTCACCCCTGGCCCACCCTATTGGCGATGTCTCGAAAAGGCCACCTATAGACCTAATGCCCACTCCCTCTTAAAATGCTCAGTAACACATTTCGTTTGATACCCATATCGTACAAACATTCTAGAGTCCCCCTGGCCCACCCTAATGGCGATATCTCGAAAAGGCGTCCACCTATAGACCTAATGCCCACTCCCTCTTAAAATGCTCAGTCACACCTTTCGTTTGATACCCATATCGTACAAACATTCTAGAGTCACCCTTGGTCCACCTTTATGGCGATATCTCGAAAAGGCGTCCACCTATAGACCTAATGCCCACTCCCTCTTAAAATGCTCAGTAACACCTTTCGTTTGATACCCATATCGTACAAACATTCTAGAGTCACCCTTGGTCCACCTTTATGGCGATATCTCGAAAAGGCGTCCACATATAGAACTAAGGATTACTCCCTTTTAAAATACTCATTACCACCTTTCATTTGATACCCATATCGTACAAACACATTCTAGAGTCACCCCTGGCCCACCCTAATGGCGATATCTCGAAAAGGCGTCCACCTATAGACCTAATGCCCACTCCCTCTTAAAATGCTCAGTAACACCTTTCGTTTGATACCCATATCGCACAAACATTATAGAGTCACCCCTGGCCCACACTAATGGCGATATCTCGAAAAGACGTCCACCTATAGACCTAATGCCCACTCCCTCTTAAAATGCTCAGTAACACCTTTCGTTTGATACCCATATCGTACAAACACATTATAGAGTCACCCCTGGCCCACCCTAATGACGATATCTCGAAAAGGCGTCCACTTATAGACCTAATGCCCACTCCCTCTCAAAATGCTCAGTAACACCTTTCGTTTGATACCCATATCGTACAAACATTCTAGAGTCACCCTTGGCCCACCTTTATGGCGATATATCGAAAAGGCGTCCACCTATAGAACTAAGGATTACTCCCTTTTAAGATACTCATTACCATCTTTCATTTGATACCCATATCATACAAACACATTCTAGAGTCACCCCTGGCCCACCCTAATGGCGACATTTCGAAAAGGCGTCCACCTATAGACCTATTGCCCACTCCCTCTTAAAATGCTCAGTAACACTTTTCGTTTTATACCCATATCGTACAAACATTCTAGAGTCACCCCTGGCCCACCCTAATGGCAATATCTCGAAAAGGCGTCCACCTATAGACCTAATGCCCACTCCCTCTTAAAATGCTCAGTAACACCTTTCATTTGATTCCCATATCGTACAAACACATTCTAGAGACACCCCTGGTCCACCTTTATGGCGATATCTCGAAACGGCGGCCACCTATGGACTAAGGATCACTCCTTTTCAAAATACTCATTAACAGCTTTCCTTTGATACCCATATCGTACAAACATATTCTAGAGTCACCCCTGGTCCACCTTTATGGCGATTTCTCGAAAAGGCGTTCACCTATAGAACTAAAGCCCATTCCCTTTTAAAATACTCATTACCACCTTTCATTTGATACCCATATCGTACAAACACATTCTAGAGTCACCCCTGGTCCACCTTAATGGCGATATCTCGAAAGGGCGTCCACCGATAGACCTAAGGCCCACTCCCTCTTAAAATGCTCAGTAACACCTTTCATTTGGTACCCATATCGTACAAACAAATTCTAGAGTCAGCCCTGGTCCACCTTTATGGCGATATTCCTAAATGGCGTCCATCCATAGAACTATGGCCTACTCTCTCTTAAAATACTCTTTAATACCTTCCATTTGATACACATGTCATACAACCACATTCCAAGGTTACCCTAGGTTCATTTTCCTACATGGTGATTTTCCTTAGTTTGTCTCCATAGCTCTCAACTGAGTTTGTAATGTTCGGTTACACCCGAACTTAGCCTTCCTTACTTGTTTTCATCGCTCTTTCTTGCACTTTAAATTCTTTGTTTAATTTATCAATAATTGACGAAAGGTTGGCAGAATTGGTTTCGTTGTCACTTGAATCGCTTGAGGTTAAAAGCTTTTCTTTGTTATTATGTTTCTTATTTATTCTTGTGTTTGGCGCCATTCTTAAATCTCTTTTATAGTCTTTCGCAGTTTTAGTTTTATCAAAATTTTTATATTATTTATTAAGTTTGCGAATTAACAAATTTCAAGCACAATTAATTTTGCCGACCAAGTCACTTTATTAATTTAGTTTTATGTATTTTTCGAAGCTTTAACGACTTTTGTTCACGTGAAATAATATTTATTTTACTGAGCTGCAATTATTGCATCCTCTCACTTATGATGACATTCGTTGTTTATTTAACCATGTGCATCTATTATTTATTATTTTTCAACTTTCAACTCTAGGTAATTCAAACGGAACCTGAGCTTAAATAGCTTAAGCTTAATTTAAACAGATTCTGCGAACCAGCGGCGGAGTATGTCCAAATCGATCTTGCGTGTCGCAAGGCGGCCGGCATGTTTAGGCCAACAGCCCAAACTCCAAACATAAAAGGGCGCCCTAGCAAATTTTCTTATATTGGTCAACAGTGCCAGTCAAACTGTTTATTGTTAACCAAACAAATGAACATCCCTGGAATAAATAAACAGTTTGACTGGCAGGCGGAATTGCCCTGTTGTTATTTTACCTCACTTGTTTTCTTACATCAAGAAGAAAGGACGTATCCCGCCGAAGTTCCAGCTTCACCACCAAAATATATAGGTAACCTATAAATAAATATACATTAATTATTGTGATCACTCTTTATGTCAAATAAAGATATTTATATTTAAATTAAATTCTAATACCACATTTTTTCTTGTCTTCTGTCCTGTATCTTGACCGGCACCATTCCTGAGCTGTGGCCCGGCTAAGACAATATTTATCGGAAATGTACTAAAATGTAACCAAATAACTAGGAAAGATTATTCGAAACAATATGTGGCTGTTAAAAGAGGATCTTATTTCTACGTTACAATAAATAGTAAATATTCTGTGTTAATTTTATTTTGAGCTCTTAGTCCAAAAATCATTTAGTTGATGCGGCAAAAAATTTTTTTTTATGTAATCCACCAATAATGATTTATTAATGAGACGTCATTGATTCAAATTAATCAAATGCATTAGTGGATTTTTTATAGGGGCCTGTAAATTGTTTAGTCTCGGGATCGGATTTTCTCTCTACGGCCCTGTATGTACATAAATTATAATAAATACTTTGGTAATTCTAATGATTACAAAAACCTTAAATACAATTTTGTAGCTGCTACGGACCATGTGTATGGCACCTGGTAGATAATCATATATTCCTATGAGCATTGTTTCAAGATCATCTGAAAAGTATTTATTAAAATTTTAAATTAAATTTAAAATTAAACTAGTCTATACCATATTCATAGCTTTGAAGTAACAACACTTTTACTTCTGTTCTATTGAATCAAATAAAAACTGTAAATGCTAGGTGATCAAAAAAAAAAAAAAATACAAAATGATAAGTTTGGATTTTATATGTTACACATACGATTTCCGGTGGGAAGCTTACGAACATGAGACGTTTTTAATTTCAATGCAGCCAATCCATTTCACTGTTTGCAATTTGCATTCTATTCTGCGTCTTGAAAGCTGAGGGCAATTCGAAATGGGCTAAAAGTCAAGCAACAATAAAAGAAAGTAAACTAGTATCGTATAGGTATAAGTTAAATTAGGGAAACTGCTAAATAAATATACATTGATATAACCACTTAAAACTTGTTTTCAATATTTCACAGGCGTCACATAACTAAAACGCTTTAGCTAAGCCGTGGAAAATTTGGTGAAACTACTCTGGTTTTATGCGACAGGATTTAAAATGCTCCTAAAGGAATCTGCTAAAGAAACCTACAACTTTCGCGGAGCCGCTACCTAGTTTTTGCAGTAGTACGGATTGTATTTGTAATTGCATTTTTTCAGTTACTGTACATTCTAGCACGACAAAATAAGGCATTATATTTTTTATGCTCGTCACAATCGAATAGCATCAATAAAAAATAAGGATTAAAATCTAATAAAAATTAAATAAAACTGCTAGAAGGGTTATAAAAAGATACATGAATTAAATATATAAATGTATTAAGTAGAAAAGGTGTGGTAGCTGATAGGTGAATGCAAAGAGTTCTTGAAATTTAGAAATTTTATGGTTCCACTTTGTATTAGTATAGGTTTGTAGAATTTTACTTCACATTACTTCTTTTACAACTCTTATATTAGGTCTCTTTCTTGTATGTCAGCCTATTTTCCATAAAAAAATTAAATTGATTTTTGAACAACTTCATACTCAGCTAACCGCTTGAAACTGGGTACATGAGAATTCGGTGAGAGGCAAAGTACATACTTAATTGGCCCTTAACCGATTAAATGGTTTTGGCCGTCCAACAAGTCGAACCAGTCGCTACTTTATGGGGATTACAGGCTCCAATTAGTGAAGGAAAGGACATTTTATCATCTTTTATTGTGTTTTAATTTGCTGGAATATATTGATGTCTGCGTAAAGCTCATGCAGCTCATCATTAAACCTTCCTTTGCTAAAGCTTGGAGGCCATAAATTTCGAAAAAAATTTCTCTCGAGCACTCCATTTTGAAGAAGGGGCGCGATAAGTGACTTGTAGAGCATGCTTTTCGTTTGCCGAGAGTGGACTTTACTTTTCAAGTGCCTACTAATCCCAAAGAAGAACTTCACCTTGCAAGTGTAAGGAAAACAAGTAAGGAAGTCTTAGTTCGGTGAAACCGAATATTACATACCCAGCTGTACACTTGAAATGCTGTTGTTGTTTGTTTTGTGCTTAACAGTGTTAAAATGCTGCGCAATAATACATATACATATGGCTCTATTCTGAACCAATTTTTCTTCGAGTTATGTCTCCCAAAACATAGAAAATTTCTTAGTCATAAAAGGGGAGGTGCCACGCCCATTTTTAAAAATTTGTATTTTTTCTATTTATTGTTATTAATCCACTTGGGGAAATGAAATACCTTTGATATAAAGCTCTTTTTTGCAAAGATATAGCTTATTTTATTCGTCCAAGACCCTTTTAAAAATATTTTATATAAAAGTGGGCGTGGTCCTTAACCGATTTCGTAAATTTTTCTTCAAAGCATTCCTTATATAAAAGGCAACCTCTCTGCCTAATTTTGTTACGACAGGTTTACGATTTTTGATTTATGATTAATAATATTTGCAAAATTGATTTTACCACAAATGGGCGGCGCCACGCCTATTTTAAAAAATTTTTTCAAATTTTTATCAAGAGTCTCAATATCAGCCCACACGTTGAAAATTATTCTAGGTGTATTATTTACTAAATAATCTGTTTTTTGTGTTTTCCAAAATCTTTTACATAAAAAGTGGGCGTGGTTATCATCCGATTTCGCTCATTTTCAATACCAATCTATTACGGGTCCAGATAAGCTCGTGTACCAAATTTGGTGAATATATCTCAATATTTACTGAAGTTATCGTGTTAACAGACAGACGGACGAACGGACGTACGGATATGGCTCAATCAAATTTTTATACTCAGTATATTATTTTGTATATTCATTTTGTTCGCATAACGGTAATCCGTAATGGCATAAACTAATCGAGATAGATATATACTTCTATATATCAAAATGATCTGGGCGAAAAAAGAAATTCATTTAGCCATGTCCGTCCGTCCGTTCGTCTGTCCGTTAACACGGTAATTTGAGTAAATATTGAGGTATCTTGATGAAATTTGGTATGTAGGTTTCTGGGCACTCATACCAAATCGCTATTTAAAATTAACGAATTCGAACTATAACTACGCCCACTTTTTCGATATCGGAAATTTCGAAACACCGAAAAAGTGCGATAATTCATTACCAAGGACGGATGAGCGATGAAACTTGGTAGGTGGGTTGAACTTATGATGCAGAATAGAAAATTAGTAAAATTTTGGACAATGGGCATGGCACCGCCCAATTTGAAAAGAAGGTAATATAAAAGTATTTCAAGCTGTAATTTGGCAGTCGTTGAAGATATCAGGATGAAATTTGGCAGGAATGTTACTTCTATTACTATATGTGTGTGCTAAATAAAAATTAGCTAAATCGGATGACGAACACGTCCACTTAAAAAAAAATGTTTAAGTAAAATTTTAACAAAGAATTGAATATCTTTTCAGTATCTTCGTAAATTATGTCAACATTCAACTCAAGTAATGATATGGTGCAACAAAATACAAAGATAAAAGAAAATTTCAAAATGGGCGTGGCTCCGCCCTTTTTCATTTAAGTTGTCTAGAATACTTTTAATGCCATAAGTCGAACAAAAATTTACCTATCCTTGTGAAATTTGGTAGGGGCATAGATTCTACGACGACAACTGTTTTTTGTGAAAATGGGCGAAATCGGTTGAAGCCACACCCAGTTTTTATACATGTCGACCGTCTGCCCTTCCGCTCGGCCATTAACACGATAACTTGAGCAAAAATCGATATATCTTTACTAAACTTAGTTCACGTACTTATCTGACCTCACTTTATCTTGGTATCTAAATGGCCGAAATCCGACTATGACCACGCCCACTTTTTCGATATCGAAAATTACGAAAAATGAAAAAATGCCATAATTCTATACCAAATATGAATAAGGGATGAAACATGGTAATTGGATTGGTTTATTGACGCATAATATAACTTTTGAAAAAACTTTGTAAAATGGGTGTGACACCTACCATATTAAGTAGAAGAAAATGAAAAAGTTCTGCATGGGAAATCAGGAGCCCGTGGAATCTTGGCAGGAATACTCTTCGTGGTATTACATATATAAATAAATTAGCGGTACCCGACAGATGATGCTCTGGGTCACCCTGGTCCACATTTTGTTCGATATCTCGAAAACGCCTTCCAATGTACAACTAAGCGTCACTCCCTTTTAAAACTCTCATTAATACCTTCAATTTGATACCCATATCGTACAAACGCATTCTAGAGTCACCCCTGGTCCACCTTTATGGCGATATCTCCCAAAGGCGTCTCACCTATAGAACTAAGGATCACTTCATTTTAAAATTCTCATTACCACCTTTCATTTGATACTCATATCGTACAAACACATCCCAGAATCGACCCTGGTCCACCTTTATAGCGATATCCCGGAATGGCGTCCACCTATAGAACTATAGCCCACTCCCTTTTAAAATACCCTTTAATACCTTCCAATTGATACCCGTGTCATACAAACACATTCCAGAGTTACCCTAGGTTCATTTTCCTACATTGGTGATTTTCCTTTATTTTGTCTCCAAAGCGCTCAGCTGAGTATGTAATGTTCGGTTACACCCGAACTTAGCGCTCCTTACTTTTTTTTCGATAGTGACGATTTTGATATATGGAAGTCTATATCTATCTCGATTCCGTTATACCTGTACAACCAACCGTTATAATAATACCCTGTGTACAAGTACAGCTGGGTATAACAATTCCGGAAGGAAATTCTTGCGAAGTTATTTTCCAATGATACTTTGACTATGCTCAAAGTCAAATTACACTTCCACACGGTTCAAGATATTACAAAAATATTTCGACTGGGGAATGATTTTCCGTCATTCCTTTCCCAATTGTAGACAAATCGGTGTCGGCGTTGTGCCTTTCTCGATCTATTCTGTTTTTATCGTGTGTCTTATCTATAGTTCAAACGTAAATGGGCAGATATTGTCCGAATGATTCTATATTAAGAATGTCTTATTTAAATCCCGAATACCCCAGGATTATTGGGATTTCCGAAAATTGTAAAGTCTAACGAATTATGAAAAATTGGGACATAAAAATCCCCTTGTGTAGCAAAAATTTGAACAATTGAGGTGACTCGATAGTAGATCGGTGGCACCACAATTACGTTTGGACAAATGAATATGTGACGGGGCTCCTCGGGACGGCTATAGCTGTGTATGGCGCAACGATCGCTGGAAAAGTAGACGGTTGCCTAGTCCGGGACAACCGTTGAACCGCGGGAAAAGTCTCCGGTTTTAAGGGGAAGCTTCCGCACACATTTGCACCGGCATGTATGTATATGTGTACGACCAAAATAACCCTACATATGTACACATATACATCCATGTGAGCGGACTAGTGGTCGATAACGTAGTGACATTAGGGTGGCACGAGTTAATAGAAGTTTAGGATTCGGGCTTAAACATGCCGACCCCCTTGCGATACGTATCAACTCAGACGCCGTCCGATCGTCCCCGACAACCACTTGTCTTAAGACTAGATTCTAAGAGCTACGTTGTGCGCGCCGGATGGCGTGACGGCAACCTCCTTGCCTTCGCCGTGACCTAGAGCTAGGACGAGAAGAAAAAATAAAGGAACACGCATTGTATATTTCTTGTCAGGATGTTAAAAAAAAAACTCCATTTATTTCGAGCGAAGAATAATATTATTCACATGTATAAACCTCAAAATTAAGTAACCCTTAAGGTTATATTAGATCGGGTGGGTCCCGGAGAGCTCCCAATCGAAGATTGTGCTTTGGGTCAGCAGCGAGCCAAAAGATGGTGGTAACGTGTCCGGCGTTATATTGTCTTCGTAAACATCACCGCCAAGAACGAGGCGGATAGGTGTGGAGGCATAAAATTGGGGATTCGCCAGACGAATATACTCGTATGGAGCCGCGACACTAGGGTCGAAGTTATAGGTTGGACTGACGCGCCTAAATTATGGCTGCAGCCTGCGTGAGTCGTCACCGTCTTGCTCTGTCCATGCTTACCACTGAATCGGATGAAATAGCCGGTCACGCCGATGGCGTTGGTCGTCGGCAGCGATAACTCTCCCGCCAGTCTGCGGTCGATAGTTGTGCGGGGGGGAACATGCATCAGTGAGTGCACGAATGTGGTGCCCCCTGCTTCTACTTTCCCGAACGCAGTGGGCGACAGAGCAGCCATTGGCCGAAGTGTTAGGCCGGCTGTAGTGTGGGCCGGATTAATCCCGTTCCTGAAAAAACTGTGTTGAGGTAGCTGGCGCGGCAGAGTGGTCAGTCTAACGTCTCAGTTTTCCTCATGAAAGTTTCGTATAGCGTGTACCTGGCGCGGCCGAGAGGCCAGTCTACGCTCACGCGTTTGTCTGTGTGTTCGCGTGAGTTTTTGCGTGGGTGGGCGGATTCCGCCCCACTTTCGTCACGTCTCTCGTGTGCTAGTAAGGGTCGGAACGGCCATGGGTCCGATCGCATAGTGTCTGATCGGAATATATGGGATCCTGCTCCACTCCGGGATGGTACTGAATTTATATTCTAAAGAAGCACAAAGTGAGATCTGACTTGTGACTCCTATTACAAATGACATCAATCGCTGGTGGTAATGGTGAACCGAATCCCCCTGCTTCTTGGCTGAGTGCCAGAGGAATGTGGTTGGCATATGGACAGGGTGTGTTAGCGGTGCATTTAATCCTATTATCGGTTCCATATATTAGCATGCCATGGACTATTTACTACACAATTCTTAGCATTTGTATTTTTTGGAGTATGTTAAGTATGAAAATATTATGGAAAAATGTCTGGAGCATACGCATTTCCAGAGAAAGTCTCCTTATGACAAAACATATTTGATCTAAAAAAAAGAGCGAAGGACATCTTAAGAAAAAAACCGTGTCCCAGAAAAAGAGTAAAGTATTATTTTATATAGAAACTGCTATAAAACACAGGAGCTATGCAGGGGTTTGTATTGGTGGTATGGGTTGCTAAGGAGAAAAGCAGTAAATAGTTACAAAAGACGGGCTTCTAGCAGATATTCAAAAAATGCAAGGATAAAAAATCACGGATTGCATAACTTTTGGTCTGCTGTTTGTAGTTTTGTTCGCATTTGTTTTCTATGCTCCCCATTATGTTGGGCATAGAGAAAATTATATAAAAGCTGATTCTATGGTCAATCCGGTATGATATTTTTTTATATTTTTATGCAATGCTACGTTCAATTCAAGATAAATTTACTGGTGTGCTTACCATGTTTGCGTCTATTTTAGTGTATTTTTTGTTACCTTGACTTGTTAAATCAAAGGTTTAAAGTGGTGCTTAGTGGGGTTAAACAATTTTTTTTTTTTTTTTGGTTTTTGCAATAAATTTTGTACTTATTGCCTGGCTTGGAGGACAGGAGGTAAAAGATCTTAACATCTCTATGAGTAGGTTATGTACTCTTTATTACTTTGCGTCCCAATTAGAAATGACAATTTTATGACTCTTGAGAGCCGAAAGGCAATTATTGATTTCCCGCTGTAGTTTTTTAATAGAGCCAACACATTCATTCTCTACCTTCTTTAAATTAAATAGGATACGTTTATTTTCCTATAGCACACATAAGTTCTTCCATGCAGTTTCGAAACCTTCGTTTGCAAGGGGACACTTTTTATCCTTTGCCTCGCCCTGGGTTTTTAGATTTAAATGGAATAATTTCTCCCCTGGGCTGAGGCGGCTGTTTTGGATATAGATGGCCGTTAACTTGTCCCAAAAGGTTGGCCATGATAAGTAGTCGCCTTTGAATACTTCAGTATCGCATGGTGGAAGACGGATATTATGTTCTAGAGGTACCTGGTCGGATTCAACATTCTTTTCCACTCTTATATAATTATCTGCCTCACCGCTTATTGTCGATAAGCATGCCGCGTAACATGCTCTATGCTTTTTCTTGATGGCAAAAATCTCATCTTTGGTCTTCTGGTTCTATTAGGGAGTCATAAGCCTTCAGGACCTTCTTCCATGAGGACCGCACCTCCTCTTGATTAATCACAAGAAAGTTTTTGGTATTTTATTCCTCTGGAATAAGGATGTATTCTGCCTCAAACTCAGCTATTCCTTCGGCTAAATGGATATATCTTTCCATTTTATAAAAAAAAAAAAACTATTCCAACACAACTAAAAAACAAACTACCTTCGTTAAATATCTGCCATTCTATTAAAAGAAACAGTGTTTTCTGGTAAACGGGTTTTTTATTAAGGTCAGACTCGTCTGATTTTTCCAAAAAAGAGAAAAACCAACAGTGTATATTAATGTGACTTACTCGCCACCCGCACGTAAATTATGTATATGTACGTATATTTTAATACCTGTGGCGTTTTATTTATTTTGGTCAGATTTGGGCGACTCGTCTGATTTTTCCAAAGAAAGAACAAAAACAACAGCGTGACTTACTCGCCACCCACACGTAACGTATATATGTATATTTTTAGTACCTGGGGCGATTTATTTATAAGGGGTTGTGGTTCAAGTGCAAAGAGCAAAGAATGGAAGAATGTCTTGAAATAGTGAAAATTATCAGTGATATGTAGTGCGAGACTAAATTATTGTGCGCGTGAGTGGATATATATATATTTTTTTCTAAGTTCGTGCACAACCAATGTAACGCGATTTTAAAGAAAATATTTGGTGCCGTAAACACAAACAGTATGATTATGTTACCCCTTGCTTCGAGCTGTGTCTTGATTACCTTGCCGTGGTCGTAGGATACTCCGGATCGGTAGGGGGGCAATTGAACAAAAAAAAAAATGTATGCACTTGTAAACCGCCTTATTTTGCAAAGACAAACATGTTTATTTTAATATGTGAATTATTGAAATGAATATATAGATGATTGAAAATTTAAATGTATGCAATTGAGCGTGAACGTGTGTGTAAGTACAGACGTTGTCGGAAGTAAACGCTGGAAGTTGACTGTTGATTATATCTTACGAATTACGGAGCGACGCGTGCTTACGCATTCGTAGCTAATTACCAACTGACTTGCTAACTGTCTGTGACAGCTCGACCTTTCCTGATCCCTCGTCCTCACAGGACGACTCATATTCGACTTCATCCATGTCTAGCTCCGGACTTGATACACACAGGGTTTTATATGGTCTGATGACATAACGTTGGAATAGCGCCTTTGCGTAACCGTGACATCTGATAAGTCTTCGACAATATAGCGGTCGTAATTGAGCACTTTTGATACCATGTATGGGCCCTTGTATGCCGGGTCCAATTTATGCGACTCGCCTTTTGCTGATGGAACGTGATCAACTACTACCAGGTCGCCTACCTCATATTTCACTGGAGTTGTGTGCTTTTTGTCGTATCTCTCTTTGCACTTATTCCGATCTGTCATGATTCTATCGACTGCCATATCGCGCTTCATATCTATGTTCGACATATCGACCTCGTCATATATCGCTTGTATCAGTCGGTTGCACGTAACATCTCTAGGATTGAAATGAAATACTAATTCGGTAGGAGTATAGCCAGTTACCTCGTTTTTTTGTGAGTTCAAGCTCCATTGTGTCGTTGTGAGTTGTGCGTCCCAATTTTTGTTATCCTCGACTGTACATTTGAGTGCTTGCAATAAAGTTTTGTTGACCCGATCGGCCTGACCGTTGGCCCTTGGTGTCCTAACCGCCGTCTTGATATGCTGCATGCCTCGCTTATCCACAAACGCTTGGAATTTCGCAGATGTAAACGCGGTTCCTCGGTCGGACGTTAGCTTAATTGGTTGACCAAATATGCAGATCATCTCTTCTAATGCCTTGACGACTGCTTCGGTCTTGTTATTCCGTGTTGGTTTGAGTACGACATACTTGCTAAATCCGCAGACCACTACTAGAACGTACACAAATCTAGATAGACTTTTTGGGAATGGGCTCACATGATCGACATAAGCGTGCCTAAAAGGAATTGGCAAAGCATTCGTCATGAGGAGCTGGCCGTCCTTTCGTCCACCCTTGACTCTATTGAAACAGCATTCCTCGCTTGAAGCTATATACGACTTCACGTATCGTCTCATTCGTTCGAACCAAAAATGTTTTGATATTCGTGCGAACGTTTTCTCGAGAGCGAAATGGCCAACATCTTCGTGGCTGGCTTTTGTAATGCGCCACCTAACCGCTCGTGGTACCGCTAACTGTATTCGTGACCTACCTTACGGAAAAGTCGATTGTTGCGTATCTCGTAGTCTACCTCGATTTGTTTAGCCACCGATGTATCCACATTTTTAATGCCTTTGAGAACTTCACATATTTGCTGTAACTTTGGATTTTATATTTGCATCGCGTATACCAGTCGTCGAATTTCATATGGGTTACTTGTAAAACTCGTTCGGCTACTGTATCCGGTTTTGATGGAGGCTCGACGGGTGCCCGGCTTAAGGCATCGACGTGTTGCATTCGCGTTCCTGAGCGATGGACGCAATCGAAGTCGAACTCTTGTAAACGAAGCCACCCTCTGACTATGCGTGGATGCATTGACGTAATACTCTTCGTCGTTGCTATCGCGTTGCAGTCTATTCGCACCACCAAGTGTGTGCCCTGCAGAAATATTCGAAACCTCTCAAGAGACTCGACGATAGCGAGCACCTCTAGCTCATGGCTCGAATACTGTGCCTCAACGGAACTACCCTGTCGGCTGTAGTACTGGACTGGTTTCCGCCAGTTGCCTTCCAGCTGTAGCATAACACCTGGCAGGCCTATTGCGCTGGCGTTCGTATTCACTTCCAGTGGTTTCGTGATGTCAAACATTGACAAAACTGGTTGCGTTTTGAGTACATATTTTAATTTGCTGAATGACCTTTCGTGATCCGAAGTCCACTCGAACGTGATACCCTTTGGTAGAAGTGTAGCTAGTGGTTTAGAAATTACGCCGTAGCCCTCAACAAATATCAGGAGTGAGTCCCAAAAACTGTCGTACTTCTGTTGGTGTGCGTGTTTGTGGGAACTCAGCAATGCATTTAATTTTTTATTCACCTGGTTTAATGCCCGACGCGTCCACCGCGTGACCCAAAAACTTTATTGTTGTTGCTAAAAATGTACATTTTGACGGCCTTAACGTGAGTCCTGCTGCTCTGACTGCTTGCAAAAATTCCGAAAGTACTTCAATGTTCTCGTCGACGGCTTTAGTGGCGATGGCTACTTCATCCACATAGCTAATAATATGTTTACGGTGCTTTAAATTTCGAATCAGTTTCACAACCATTTCCAGAGATACCATGGGAGCGTTGCGTAGCCCAAATGGCATGACGTTGTGCTCGAATAATCCATCAGGCGTAAGGAAAGCCGTGTACGGTGTGCTTTCTTCCGTTAGTGGTATCTGATAATACCCGGATGTCATATCGAGCGACGTAAATAAATATTACCTGCAAGCGTTGAAAGCTGCTCCTCCACCACAGGCATAGGAAAATGTTTTTTCAGTGTCACTGCGTTAAGCGCCCTGTAGTCAGTCTTCGTCGTTAGACTTTTGCACCAGGATTACAGGAGCTGTATGTGCCGATGAACTGCTACGTATAATACCATGTTTGAGCAGATTGTCAATAATTTTCGTTAACGTTGAGCGTTGCGACAAGGGCACTTAGTACTTTTTGCCCACTACTGGCTGTTCCATTGAAATAGCTATATCCATCTCTGTTGTTTTGCATCTGCCTAACTTTGCCAAGTCTTCAGCGAAGCAATCCTTATACTCATGCAGAAAATCCCCGACTTAAGCGACGATTTCATGTCGCAATTCTTCGTTTATATTAAATGAAATTCCCGTCTTCTTATGAACTTGCATCACACCCGCATCAATGGTCAACCTGTAATCGCTTTGGCAAAGTACACCTCTGCACAAAAGAATGTCAAATGTCATAAACTGGAACGATCTTACAGGTGGTCAAGATCGTAATTCCATCGACGATAATCTCTGCGTTGGTAGCCTCTGTGCTGCTGATAACCGCACCTCCGAAACTTGTAAGCCGTTTTACTGAAGTTGTACTCTCCCCCCTGGTGGAACTTTGGACAGTGCAATTAGTGACACATCACTACCTTTGTCGATGAACGCCTTGTATCGGTTGCCATTCCACTCGACCGTTTTTATGACAGGGTTTGGTACACCTTTCGCTTCGCTTTGCACCTCCTCTACTGTTGCTTTTTCAACCTTACATGATTTTGCGTCATGACCACTTTTATTGCCTTTGCTGCATCTCGGCTTCAGCTGTGGTTGTGTGCATTTGTACAAAATATGTCCAAACTCGTTGCAGTTGTAGCATTTGATAGGTCTCTTGTCTGGCATCGTTTCCTGCGTTTGAACACCACTACCTTTAACGTATGGTGCACTAGATCTTGTAAAGATCCATGTCGGCATGACGGCCATAGCTTCTAGAGAACGTAGCAGATAATTACACGTTGGTAACTTCATCGCGAGTAACGTACGCGACAAGTTAGTATCATTAAGCCCCGATATAATATATGAATTTTTGGATTCTTCATCCATTTTACCTCGTATACCCATACTCAGCATTGCGTAATAAAATTCTTCCAATGTTTCTTTTGGTTGACGTTTGCGTTGTGCCATTTCACGGTGCACTTGCGCCGACGTGATCGACTTTGGAATATCTTTCGTGAGATTCGATACGAATTCCTGCCAAGACTGAAACACCTGTTGCGAATCCACCCATGATTTCGCAACGCCTTTGAGGATGAGCTGTCCGCCACAAGAATTTATTTTCCAGGCCATCCGTAAATATTTTGCAGTTGTTCTACCTTTTGCACAAATGCCTCTGAATTGATGCTGCATTTTAGTGGATCGAACCTTGGTAAAATTCCACTTATTTCGTGTACACTGGCTGGTCGTTGTAGTGCCGCCGTTGCCTGACGTGGCGCTGCAGTCACTAGTTGTTCCGTTGCTGGTGGCATTGCAGTCACTAGCTGTTCCGTAGCTGGTGTCGTTGTTCCTTGTGCGTTTTGTGTCGTGGTCAATTCAGTTACCGTTTTCGTGAGTTCCATGACCATTTGACGTAGCTCATCCACTTGCTGCTGCGTTGCATATTCGTCGTTGGTTTCCTCAAATTCGTCGGATTCAACTTCATCGGTTTCATATGTATATCTCCCATAATTTGTTGACTTTTGCCGCTTTGTTTCCCGTGATGACTACGCCATGAGTTTACAGCAATTTATTTAGCTGGTCAATTTTCAGCGAATTAAATTTTACCATCACCATGGCTTTAATTAACGCATCTGTCCGCTTTCAATGTCACTTTCCAACTTTTCTCTCTCAAATCTGTAATTTTCCTTTTCTATTTCAACGCGCTTGGTTTTCTTGAAAAGTCTATCGCTAGGATGGCGTTCCCCTTTTTATATATTTTGGTTTTTATTCGTATTGTTTCTTATTCACTTTATTTTACTTTGCAAAATCAATCGTTTAGCGGCCGGTTGCAATGCTAAACCGCTGTGTATTTATTTGCAACTCCGTTCACTCAAGTCACTCACAATAAATGTTGTTTTTTTGTATGTACATAGATATGAGCCCTTTATTTTGAAAGTGGCATAAGTCATTTCCAACTCATGGTCTTAAATGCATTGTAATTTTTGAACGAATGCATATATAGATGGTTCTACAATTATAAAATAATAATAAGAATTGCATCTTTTGGATATTGGACTCTAACAAACTGGAGGCGAGGAGAGATACAAACAAATTATCACTGAACCTAAACGACATGAAATGACTTATGCCACTTTCAAAATAAACGGCTCATATAATTCGTTTTGTCTGCTAGCGAGCGTTTCACATATGTGTCGGTATGTATGCCGTGTGTATTACCCACATATTCGCACAAGCTACTGCTTTAACGAGGGTTGAAAATATTTTCTGCGCTACATACTTTGCGCTGTCGCTATGCGTTTATTTATTTCTTTGTTCGTTTGTAGGCGGAATGAATCCTGCTTCTGAACTGTAAACCGCCTTATTTTGTAAAGACAAACATGTTTATTTTAATATGTAAATTATTGAAATAAATATATAGATGATTGAAAATTGAAATGTATGTAATTTAGCGGAAACGTGTGTGTGAGTACAGATGTTGTCGGAAGTAAACGCTGGACGTTGACTGTTGATTATATCTTACAATTACGGAGCGACGCGTACTTATGCATTCGTAGCTAATTACCAACTGACTTGCCAACTGCCTGTGACACACTTGACTGCACAGATAACTGAAAATTTTGACTTTTCACAGTTTAGGGGTTCGGAGTACTCGCGGCATTTTTTAAATAATAAATCAAAATATCTTTATAAAACATAAATTTAAATTTGATTAATTTATACATTCGGGCAGTTCTTATAAACCATATAAACGATTTTCTCTAGCCTCGCCACTTAATATGGTTATACCACAGTAAAACATTTCACATACGTGTTTTAGTCCCGATTGGTTGGAGTCGGTTTAAGATGTCGCACAGGGATTTAATTTACTATTTACAACTTTTCCTTCCTAAAATTGATAATTATATAGTGGATGATTTCAAACATAAATTTTGGTCCGATACCTTCGGATTGCCGATTGAAACGGTGTCCGTAGAAAGAATAGTTTCATTTAATTAAATGATAGCCGGTCAATTATATGGCTTACTAATGTAGAAACAGTCTTTTTGACCATTATTTGCTTAGTGCAAAGTTATATAAAACTCCATTATTTCGGCTCGACGTTTCGCTAAGCACCTTAGCTTCTTCAGGAGCGAAGTTGAATTTATTTAGTTATTTTTATTACAAACAACAACAATGTGCATAGAAGAAAGTTATTGGAAAAAATTTGGTTAAAATTGAGCAAAAGGATTATTTTAATAGAACACTGACATAAATGTATGTATCACTGGATTACATTGGAGGCGTCACAAATTCAAAGAAAATTTTTTTTGTTTATAATATAACTAAATTATACATTAGAAATATAAATATAAAAATGGTACTAGCTAAACGTAATACATTTGTCATTAAACTGAAATTTGAATACCCAGCATAATTGGTGTGCTTTGCTTACATATGTACGTATGTATGAAAGTGTGTGTAAGTGAAAATCTAGGTGTAAGAAAATATAAACAAAACCTTATAAGCATAAAAGATATGCAGCGGAAGTGTCAGCTGTGTCTTCCTTTCTACTGACAGTTCTCTCTGTTTTGCTTGATTCTTAAGCTTTCTGTTGTTTATCTAACTTTTTCCCGTCTTTCCTTAGCCAATATTCTCGCATTAAGTAATCAGCATATTGTCCGTTTTCCGTTGTGTGTTGCGACAGTGCTGTGTTATTTATCTTTTTGTTTATGTGCGACTCATGTTCTTTGAGTCGAACACCTAAAGTACGCTTTGTTGTACCTATTGTGAGGACCAAATATTGCCAACAAATTTGGCCCACACATCATTGTCATAGCAACACATATCATACGGCTGAGCGAAGCCAGCAACATACGACACTAGCGCCGCAACATGAGGCTGACGAAGCGAGCAACACGATCACACAATAAACATATTATGTGCTGATATTTATTGAACTTTATGGCCGATTTCAAATTATAAGGCAAAACGTTAAGTTTTCCTTTTTCTGCTATGCATTTCGGTGCTATTTTGCACCTTCTTCAGGTAGCCTAGTTTATTTGACAAAACAAAAAACAGTTACAAAATATTCAACAATTTCACACCAAAATTTCACTAACATACATATAACATTAAATTATAACATCTAAACAAACAACATTTAAAACAATTCACAATTTATTAATAAGTACTTCCGACCATTTCCGTGCGCATATATGTTTACTCTCTGAAATCGCTGTTGAATAAGCGCAATTTATGTTGTCCACATCTTCTTTAAAATTGACAGCATCTTTTATTCGTTGTTGTATCCTCAGTCCTTCCAGTGTCAGTCGGGTTTTTGTTCTTCTTTCTAGGTCTAGTATTCGTACATTTGTAAAGTCCGCTGAATGTTTGTTGTTTGTAAGGTGGTCAGCTAAAGCTGTATTCGTTTTGTTATTTCTCGCGTCTGCTTTGTGCTCATTGACTCGAATTCTCAATGCACGTTTTGTTGTGCCAATGTATATTGTGTTGCAGTTTTCACCATCTTTACCATTGCATTTTATTTCGTATATGACATTGTGTTGTTGTTCTTTGTCTATTTTGTCTTTTGTTTGTGTAAATATTTTATTTAGGGTACAGTGCGGTTTATATGCAAAGCTTGTGTTGTTGTTGTTGGTCATAATTTTGTTTAATGTTTTGTTGTCCGTTAAGCCAGGTATATGTGTGACTCCTGTGTACACTTTATTTTCCCGTTCTTGGTTTTTTTCCATAGTTCTGTGTTCCTGTTCTAATCTATTAATTTTTGTTTGTATAAGCATTTCAATCACTGTATTAGACACTAAAACATATAGAGATAGAAGATGACGAAATCCTGGTATCGTTGAATGTGATATCTCTTTACCAATATACCCACACAATTAGCAATTCACACCATTATGCAGCAATGGAAAACATTAGAGGAACACACAACACTAACCAGACCTCCGTTTCAAAAAATTTTAGAGTTTTGCCTACGGGACAACAATTACTTTATGTACGATGGAACCCTTTATCAACAAGTTTTTGGTATGCCAATGGGAAATCCCTTATCACCCACGGTGGCAGATATCGTGTTAGATAAAATTATAGACGACAGAATTACTGAACTGAAATCCCGTAACATATATATCAAATACATAGACAAACATGTAAACGATATATTAGCTATTGTAAAAATCCAATACGTGGAAGACATTCTCAAAACACTGACCGCACAACATAAAAAAATCCAGTTCACGACAGAAAAAGAAAAGAACCAAAAATTAACCTTCTTAGACATCGAAATTATAACAGAAAACAACAAAATCAAAACGAACTGGTACTGTAAGTCCATAGCTTCCTCCAGAATGATAAATTACCATTCCAACCACCCATGGACTCAGAAGAAAAATACCGCCGTAAACCTCATTAGCAAAATTTTCACCCTAAGCGACCAGGAGTTCAGAATAGACAACGAGAGGAAAATAAAAAATATCCTATTCAAAAATGGATACCCTAATACAGTGATTGAAATGCTTATACAAACAACAATTAATAGATTAGAACAGGAACACAGAACTATGGAAAACAAGTAAGGAAGGCTAAGTTCGGGTGTAACCGAACATTACATACTCAGTTGAGAGCTGTGGAGACAAAGTAAGGGAAAATCACCATGTTGTAAAAAGAACCTAGGGTAACCCTGGAATGTGTTTGTATGACATGTGTATCAAATGGAAGGTATTAAAGAGTATTTTAAAGGAAGTGGGCCATAGTTCTATATATGGACGTCATTTAGGGATATCGCCATAAAGGTGGACCAGGCCTGACTCTAGAATTTGGTTGTACGATATGGGTATCAAATGAAATGTGTTAATGATAATTTTAAAAGGGAGTGGGCCTAAGTTCTATAGGTGGACGCCTTTTCGAGATATCGCCATAAAGGTGGACCAGGGGTGATTCTAGAATTATTTTCTACGATATGGGTATCAAATGAAAGGTATTAATGAGTGTTTTAAAAGGGTTTGGGCCTAAGTTCTATAGATGGACGCCTTTTCGAGATATCGCCAGAAAGATGGACCAGGGTTGACTCTAGAATTTGTTTGTACGATATGAGTATCAAATGAAACGTGTTAATGAGTATTTTAAGAGGGCGTGGGCCTTAGCTCTATATGTGGACGCCTTTT
This sequence comes from Eurosta solidaginis, assembly GCF_040869045.1. Taxonomy (NCBI): domain Eukaryota; kingdom Metazoa; phylum Arthropoda; class Insecta; order Diptera; family Tephritidae; genus Eurosta; species Eurosta solidaginis. The sequence continues at coordinate 84,828,096 of NC_090324.1, read as the reverse complement.
CGAGATATCGCCATAAAAGTGGACCAGGGGTGACTATAGAATTTGTTTGTACTATATGGGTATCAAATGAAAGGTGTTAACGAGTATTTTAAAAGGGAGTGGGCCTTAGTTCTATAGGTAGACGCCTTTTCGGAATATCGTTATAAAAGTGGGCCAGGGTTGACTCTAGAATGCGTTTGTATAATATGGGTATCAAACGAAAGGTGTTAATAAGTGTTTTAAAAGGGAGTGAGCCTTAGTTGTATGGGTGGACGCCTTTTCGTGATATCGCCATAAACGTGGACCAGGGGTGACTCTAGAATGCGTTTGTACAATATTGGTATCAAATGAAAGGTGCTAATGAGTATTTTAAAAGGGCATGGGCCTTAGTTCTATAGGTGGACGCCTTTTCGAGATATCGCCATAAAGGTGGACCAGGGGTGGCTCTAGAATTTGTTTGTACGATATGGGTATCAAATGAAAGGTGTTAATGAGTATCTTAAAAGGGCGTGGGCCTTAGTTCTATAGGTGGACGCCTTTTCAAGATATCGCCATAAAGGTGGACCAGGCGTGACTCTAGAATTTGTTTGTACGATATGGGTATCAAATGAAAGTTGTTAATGAGTATTTTAAAAGGGAGTGGGCCTTAGTTCTATAGGTGGATGCCTTTTCGAGATATCGCCATAAAAGTGGGCCAGGGGTGACTCTAGAATTTTTTTGTACGATATGGGTATCAAATGAAAGGTGTTAATGAGCATTTTAAAAAGGAGTGGGCATTAGTTCTATATGTGGACGCCTTTTCGAGATATCGCTATAAACGTGGACCAGGGGTGACTCCAGAATTTGTTTGTACGATATGGGTATCAAATTAAAGGTATTAATGAGGGTTTTAGTTTAGTTTTAGTTGTATATGTGAAGGCGTTTTCGAGATATCGACCAAAATGTGGACCAGGGTGATCCCGAACATCATCTGTTGGGTACCGCTAATTTATTTATATATGTAATACCACGAACAGTATTCCTTCCAAGATTCCAAGGGCTTTTGATTTCGCCCTGCAAAACTTTTTCATTTTCTTCTACTTAATATGGTAGGTGTCACACCTATTTTATCAAGTTTTACTAAAGTTATATTTTGAGTCAATAGACCAATACAATTACCATGTTTCATCCCTTTTTTCGTATTTGGTATATAATTATGGCATTTTTTTCATTTTTTGTAATTTTCGATATCGAAAAAGTGGGCGTGTTCATAGTCGGATTTCGGCCATTTTTTACACTAATACAAAGTGTGTTCAGATAAGTACGTGAACTGCGTTTAGTAAAGATATTCGATTTTTGCCCAAGTTATCGTGTTAACGGCCGAGCGGAAGGACAGACGGTCGACTGTGTATAAAAACTGGGCGTGGCTTCAACCGATTTCGCCCTTTTTCACTGAAAGCAGTTATCGTCCTAGAATCTAAGCCTTACCAAAGGGCGGAGCCACGCCTATTTTGAAATTTTCTTTTATTTTTGTATTTTGTTGCAACATATCATTACTGGAGTTGAATGTTGACATACTTTACTTATATACTGTAAAGATATTAACTTTTCTTTTAAAATTTGAATTTAAAAAAAATATTTTTTTAAAAGTGGGCGTGGTCGTTCTCCGATTTTGCTAATTTTTATTAAGCAGACATATAGTAATAAGGGTAACGTTCCTGCCAAATTTCATCATGATATCTTCAACGACTGCCAAATTACAGCGTGCAAAACTTCTAAATTACCTTCTTTTAAAAGTGGGCGGTGCCACGCCCATTGTAGAAAATTTTACTAGTTTTCTATTCTGCGTCATAAGTTCAACTCACCTACCAAGTTTCATCGCTTAATCCGAATTTTCGATATCGAAAAAGTGGGCGTGGTTATTGTCCGATATCGTTCATTTTAAACAGCGATCTGAGATGGGTGCTCAGGAACCTACATACCAAATTTCATCAAGATACCTCGAAATTTACTCAAGTTATCGTGTTAACGGGCAGACGGACGGACGGACGGACGGACATGGCTCAATCAAATTTTTTTTCGATCCTGATGATTTTGATATATGGAAGTCTATATCTATCTCGATTCCTTTATACCTGTACAAAGTTAATATACTCTGTGAGCTCTGCTCAACTGAGTATAAAAACCAAGAACGGGAAAATAAAGTGTACACAGGAGTCACATATATACCTGGCTTAACGGATAACAAAACATTAAACAAAATTACGAACAACAACAACAACACAAGCTTTGCATATAAACCGCACTGTACCCTAAATAAAATATTTACACAAACAAAAGACAAAATAGACAAAGAACAACAACACAATGTCATATACGAAACAAAATGCAATGGTAAAGTTGGTGCAAACTGCAACAAAATATACATTGGCACAACAAAACGTGCATTGGGAATTCCAGTCAGTGAGCACAAAGCAGACACGAGAAATAACAAAACGAATACAGCTTTCACTGACCACCTTACAAACAACAAACATTCAGCGGACTTTACAAATGTACGAATACTAGACGTAGAAAGAAGAACAAAAACCCGACTGACACTGGAAGGACTGAGGATACAACAACGAATAAAAGATGCTGCCAATTTTAAAGAAGATGTGGACAACTGCGCTTATTCAACAGCGATTTTAGAGAGTAAACATATATGCGCACGGAAATAGTCGGAAGTACTTATTAATAAATTGTGAATTGTTTTCAATGTTGTTTGTTTAGATGTTATAATTTAATGTTATATGTATGTAAGTGAAATTTTAATGTGAAATTGTCGAATATTTTGTAATTGTTTTATGTTTTGTCAAATAATCTAGGCTGCCTGAAGAAGGTGGAAAATAGCACCGAAATGCATAGGAGAAAAAGGAAAACTTAGCGGTTTGCCTTATAATTTGAAATCGGCCGTAAAGCTCAATAAATATCAGCACATAAATTTAAAATATTGGCCCAACAACAAAAAAATAAACATATTATGCCTACAGCTAGTCAAATACAAGAATACAACACGCAATAGACTAGGCCATACCAACTTCAACCGCAACATCAAACGACAATATACCCAAGCCATGCGACAACAACAACTACAGCTTCTACCGATACAAGACCGGTCGTAACAACACGGTCGCAACACGTCGGCGAGCAAACCAAAATCATCAACACATTTATGACGATTATTCAATTCGATAATAGCAACGACCACAGCAAGAAAATAGTTAGTGAGTACAGTGTGAAAGTGACAAGTCGAGGCGGATAGTACGTTGCATCAGCAAAGCGATGCATCAGTAGCGACAGAGCGCTATCATCATATGTCCTCAGTGACTAAACTTTAACCGCGACGCCAGCATCAACGCATCCCCAACGAGCGTTCCCAGTGGCCGCATACCCATTTTCATCGAGCATCATCTGTTACTAAATATCAAACGCGACGCCAGTGTGAACGCGTCCTCAGTGGCCGCACACCCATTATCATCGAGCGTCCCCAGCGACGAAACATTAACCGCGACGTCAGCGTCAACGCGTCGCCAACGAGCGTCCTCAGTGACTTCATATCCCTTTATTCAAGTGTCCTCAGTGACTAAATACTAATCGCGACGCTAGCGTCAAAGCGTCCTCAGTGGCCGCACACCTATTATAATCGAGCGTCCTCAGTGAAGAAATACCAATCGCGACAGCCAGCGCAACGCCAGCGCCGACAGCAACACAGCCTCATCAACAAGCGTCCTCAGTGGCCGCATACCCATTATCATCGAGCTTCCTCAGTGACCACATACTGAGCACAGCAGCCAACGTAGCGACAAACGCCAGCGTAGGCACGTCACTAAGGCGTCCAATAACCACGCGCTAACGTGACCTGGTGGACCGATAGCCAATACAAAGTCACAAAATAAATAGCAAATACATAACGTAGAGTAACAACAACATAAGTAAGCACGCCAGCAGGCAAGCCAACGGGACTTGGGTGAACCGTTACCCACACCGATACCAAATAAAGTAAAGAATTGAAATTTAATGAAGTTTTAGGATAAATTAAATTTATTGTACGGAACCCTGGACACGGCGAGTATACCCCAGCAATTAGTTAAGAAGCATCGAGGCATAGGGAAACTTCGTCACACTATATACATTTTGTTGCAATTTTCATTCTTTGTTCCTTTACATGGTATTTCGTATACTATATTGTTATGTTGTGAAAATGGGATGGGGCTTTTTTTAGTGAAAATACTTTGTACAGTCCGATTTGATTTGTGTTGTTTTTGTTATATGGTATATCAGAGCCGAAGTTCTCTGTTAATTTTGGTATGTAAGTCACACTGAAAAATTTTTTTGGTTGGCTTACAGTTTTTGTTGTTGGGAATCTGCTACTTTTGTTTTCTATTTAAGCTACCTTCTACTGTATACGATTTTGTATTAGGGTATGCGTGTAATTATTGTTTTTTAAAATTTTTTTATGTTGGTATTCCAAAATTTTTTATGACTAATATCTAGCACTTTTCCGATTAAGTTTGATGTTGTGTTGACTTTATATTTGAAAGGTTGGGCTGATAGAAAGTAAATGAGGCACCCCGATGATGTTGGTTTTGTATACCAATCTAGTACTAATTCCTTTTTCATTCTGTGGATTCGTGTGTCTAAAAAAGGAATGTTGCCGTTCTGCTCTATTTCAGATGTGAATTTTAGATTGTTATGGTATTTATTTAATGTGTCTAATATAATGAAAGTTTTTCTATCGGAACCCGCCTATGGAAGCAGAGGTAGAGGGCGGCGCCCACTCCGTTGGAAGGACCAGGTGGAAAACGATTTAAACTCCCTTGGTGTAACCAATTGGCGCCGGTTGGCGGAGCGAAGGAGCAACTGGCGCGCCTTGTTGGACGGCCATAGCCGTTTAGACGGTTAAGCGCCAATTAAGTAAGTAAGTAAGTAAGTAATATAATATCCAAATCTTGTATTTTAAGTATTACAAGGATGTCATCCACGTATTTGACTAAAAATTGCATGTTAGTGTTATATTTTTGCTTACGCTATGACATAGTATCATTGAGTAAGTCATCCGTGACTATGTCGGCTATGGTTGGGGAGAGGGGATTACCCATGGGCATACCAAAAGCTTGTGAATACAGTTTTTCATTGAACAGAAAGTAATTATTATCTCTCAGGCAAAAGTCTAATATTTGCTTGAATTTTGGTTTAGGTATATTGGATATTTTTTCAGTTTAATCCCACTTTTTGGCGATTATTTTTATATTCATATTCATATTCATATTTATTGAGTCAATGGCAGAAACCTTACTGACTAGATTTGCAAGTTGCAAATTAACTTAAAACTAAATAACTAAAATTAATTCAAGGATGAGATAAATTTTCTCGATAGTAAGAGTCAATCCGTAACTTAAACAAAGGCCTGGGAATTGCAAAGTCAAAATTTAGCATTCTAGAAATTTTATTAAACTCTTCGAGACCTCTTGTGAGAGGGGCAAAGCTAAGGTAATTGGTTCTCAGAACTTCACCGTAGAATATATTATGAGAGCGTAGAAATCTCTAGGAACTAGAAAATTTAACTGCCCCAACAGAGCTGAGCAATCAATAGTACCAGAGATAATATCGTAAATAAACATTAAATGTTGTACTGAACGTCTCACATGCAGTGGCATAACATTTATAAGCATGCACTTGTTTATATAGGTGGTTGGGGATTAACAAAATGAAGGGGTAGGAGGGCGAATCGAATGAATTTACGTTGAACCCTTTCAATTCTAGCAGAGTATGTGCTGTAAATGGGATTCCATATGATAGAGGCGTACTCTAATTTAGATCGCACTAATGAATTATACAATATACTCCTAGTATATGGGTCCTTAAAATCCTTCGCATAACGCTGTAAAAAAGCTAAATTAGCATACGCTTTTGGTATAAGATAGTTAACATGGTTAACGAAAGTGAACGAAGAGTCGAAAATGACACCAAGATCACGAAATTCTTTGACCGAGGCAAGATATGTATTAGCGATATAGTATGTTGACGTAAGCGCACTTGTAGATCTAGAAAACGTGATATGCCAACATTTGCTACTGTTAAGTCTCAGATGATTATTAAAAGCCCACATATTAAGAGCATCCAAATCTCTCTGTAGGAGCAATGCATCAGATACAGAGGTGATACGCCTAAACAGTTTTAAATCATCATTATTGGGGAGCTGAACGAAAGAAGAAAGGAGGGAACGTCTTACGGCAATTAGTACCCCGCCACCTCCTTGGCATCCCGTTTTGATTGGATCCCCATCCTTACGATAGGTATGAAACAAAGTAGTATCAAAAAATTCTGCGTCAAAGAAATCATTGTTGAGCCAGGTCCCAACTATGACATACACATCATATTCACAGCGCGAAGTGACTAAGAAAATATCCTTAGCTTTAGTTCTCATCCCCGAGATATTTTGGTAGTAAATATTTATATCATTAAAAATTTAATTTTGCGGATTATTTACTAGGGGGTGAGCGTTTGGCCTTTGCCCTTTTGAAAAAAACGAAACGGCTTTACTTTAACATCAGTTGGCCATATAGAAGAGTCTAGTAATTTACTATAGATTGAAGTCGAGACCCCAAGTTTAAAATTGCATCTTACTAGCGAGCTAGAATCCGTGTTTTTCTTTACTAACTTATAACAATGAATAAGAGATGGCGAAATATTCGCATTTTTTGATACATAACTTATGATATCACTTGCATTAACTGACGGCTTGAATGAGGACAAATGTAACCATTTTAGGCGAACAGCTAAATTAAGATCAGCATTTACATTACAGCCTACAACGATAGTAGCAGCCTTCTTGGATTTGTTTGCCTTAATTTCAGAAGTTACGTCATCAGATGCAGATTGCTTATTGTTGCCTTTATCCATAATAGTGACCCCAGCACTTGTAGGCACGGTTTCACTGGCAGAAGCATCGTCATCAGATGCAGATTGTTTATTATTACCTTTCTCCATAATAGTGACGTCAGCATAAGTAGGCACAGTTTCACTGGCAGACTTCAAAGGCATCACAATCCTTGCAGTCATAGTGATATTGCTTTGCATGGCAGGCGATTGAGAGTCGTTACTGGTTGTGTTTGTCAAAGACAAATCAATTAGGGGAGGCTGATTTGTTGTTGCAACCGAACTGGTATTTGCATTTTGTTTAGCTATATTAGCTAATTGTTTAGCTTTAGAGGCCGAGAAATTGTTAGTCGCCGATTTACTTACAGGCTGTCATTTGTGATTGTCTTTGTTTTTAGTGCTTGGATGCTTTGTTTTTTTGAACAATTCAGCCTGCATTGATTTTGCACTCGCATCAGATTTATTGTCTTTGTTGTTATTGGTTGACTTCTTTGTTTTTTCAGTCAATTCTTTATTATCATCTTTTTGTAAAGAACCAGCACGAGTTGATTTTTTCCCATTGGTAAAAGCAGCAACAACACTATGCACATTCTTTAGTTCCAATGATAAAGTAGAGATTTCTGAGTTTTTATCAACAATGGAAGATTTTAGAGAGCGAACTTCGGCAAATAGAGCATCTTGCTTTTGCGAAAGCTTAATGTTATCGTCTTTTAGCGCATTCATTGTAGTGAGAATGAGAGCATTTTCAGCGCGTAACGCCTCAATATTTTTAGAAAAGTCAAGCAACTGTAGTTGTTGGTTACTTATATTTTCACTTGCACTCATATTGTTACCGATACTGTTTACGGCACTAGAGAGAGAGTTTGGTGGCGGACTACGTATAGAGGCGCGCCGCTCTGCCGTACAAGATTTACAGAAAAAATGTCTGTTTGATGCGAGAAGAAATTCGAGATCAGTCGATGATATGTTCACACATTTTAAGTGGAAGAGGTCATTGCACTTCGCACAACATACTTTCGGCTGACCACGATCAACCTTTTGACCACACACACACAGCATAGTAAAAAATTGAATGATAAGCAAATATTAGTGATTTTTGCATTTATCGTTTGTAGATAAATTATAGTATGTATATACTTTGGAACAAGATTCCAGTCACTAACTCAAATCATTTATTAATTGAGGATTAAATGACCATTCCCAGATCCACTTTGGAAAAAAACAGGAATACACACAAAACCGCGGAGCAAAAATAAACACGTCCGCACCAATCGAACTTTCTTTCTTTATAGCTAGCATTATCGGTATATTTGTGAAGAGTGGGACAACATCAAAAGATACCAGTAAGTCGTCGTCTCCCACTTGTATGCCTTTTAGTCTCTCTTTAAATTGAAATACCAAGGTCTTCAGAAAACTTCCAAGGTATTTCTACAGTTCATAGCATGGAACGTTAGGCGGCGACACTATGGGACGAATATGTAAATCAGTTTTATGAATAGTTGGCAAGCCGTTAAGTCTTAGAGCAATCGCTGAGGAGCATGTCAATCGTTGTTTTTCCCTTATGTTAATTATCTTGCTTTTGTATAAATCTTCAACGAGTTTATTGTTTTTCTGTTCAAGTTCCATTGTTTTATATGTGCTTTTATCTTCCAGTATTTTTCCCACCGTGGTGTGATGGTAGCGTGCTCCACCTATCACACCGTATGCCCTGGGTTCAACTCCCGGGCAAAGCAACATCAAAATTTTAGAAATAAGATTTTTCAATTAGAAGAAAATTTTTCTAAGCGGGGTCGCCCCTCGGCAGTGTCTGGCAAGCGCTCCGATTGTATTTCTGCCATGAAAAGCTCTCAGTGAAAACTCATCTGCCTTGCAGATGCCGTTCGGAGTCGGCATAAAACATGTAGGTCCCGTCCGGCCAATTTGTAGGGAAAAATCAAGAGGAGCACGACGCAAATTGGAAGAGAAGCTCGGCCTTAGATCTCTTCGGAGGTTATCGCGCCTTACATTTATTTTTTTTTATTTATTTTTCCCAACTTTTTCGTGTATTCCTCCTTGTACAGTACCACTGTTTTGTTGCCCTTGTCCGCATCAGTTATTATGATGTTTTGTGTGTATTTAGGAATAGATTCCAAAACGAATTTTTCTTTGGAGTTGAGTATTCTTCCTCGTTTAAACTGTGGGATACGGTTGCTTACTTTGTTACGTGCTATGCCTTTAGTTTTGTCGTCGTCTAAGTTTTGAATTATTTGTTCCATTTCAGCAATAATTGTTGTAGGTGTAAAATCTTTGGTTGTTGTGGGTATCGTAAATTTGTTGAAGTTTATGCCCAGGTTGTAAATTTGTTGTTGCTTAAGTTTTTTTAATTTTGCAGCATGTGTGGCTTCTAACTCCTTAGTTAGTCTATGGAAAAAATGGTCTCGATCTTTTGTGAACGTACGAAAATCTGTTTCCTGTAAGTCTCGTTTTAGTCGTTGTGCTGCGTGGTATATGTTATTAGTAGTGGTTTTGATGTTGATGTTTGCTTGCGTGATCTCTATATTAAGTATTTTACTCAGGAAGTGGCGTTTTGTACTGTCCAATATTTGTTTGACTTTATGGGATGTTGTACAGATCGCTATATTTTTGATGGCCTTACCGAGATGGCATTAAAAAGTACTTCTTGCATTCTAACAAGAACTTGAGTTGATTAGCTAATATAGCTAATTTTTGTTTTTTTTTTTTTGCTGTAGTTTAAGTGTTATGGAGGTGTTTTGTCCATATTTGTATTTCATGTGTTCGTACTAATTCTTCATAAAATAACAAGTAAAAACGCGACTGTCTTCGGCTGTGCCGAAGACTTCAAACCTTTCATGAATGGGGCTGAACAATAATCTTATCCCGCTCGTAATCTCCGAATAATCGGATGTATAAGATAAGAAATATATAGTGAACAGATCTACATACCTGAACGATTTTTAAGATAAATATAAAATAAAAAACAGGTATGTACTTTGTGTGAGGATGCAAAGTTTCAGGTTTTTTGTGGTCTGCGTGTAAAAACTATGACTACGGATCACGTATTTCAACAATATATGACGTAAACGTAACTATTTGATGAAATTTGATGAATTTTGAAGCTTCTAGCCGTAAAAAGGGGGCACAAATTAGAGTTTATATGGGGTATATAATATATATACCACCGATCTCTATGATTTTTTCAGACAACAATATATGCTATATACGTAAGCAATCGGTGAAATTTGAAGCTTATAGCTGTTAAAATGGGGTAGAAATTGCGAAAAGTTTCTTATCTGAACAATCGGTTGTATGAGATATATACTATATATACAACCGATCTCTATGATTTTTTCAGACAGCTATATATTGTATATACGTAAGCAATCGGTGAAATTTGAAGCTTATAGCTGTTAAAATGGGGTAGAAATTGCGAAAAGTTTCTTATCTGAACAAACGGTTGTATGAGATATATACTATATATACAACCGATCTCTATGATTTTTTCAGACAACAATATATGCTATATACGTAAGCATTCGGTGAAAGTTGAAGCTTCTAGATGTTAAAATGGGGCTAAAATTTGCGAAAATATATATATATATATATATACTATATATACCACCGATCTTTATGTTTTTTCAGACAACAATATATGCTATATACGTAAGCATTCGTTGAAATTTGAAGCCTCTAGCTCTTAAAATACGGCAGTAATTACGAAAAGTTCCTTATCTGAACAATCGGTTGTGGGGGATATATACTATATATACGACCGATCTCATCAATTTTTTCAGCCAACAATACGTGCAATATACGAAAGTATATGGTGAAGTTTGAAGCTTCAATCTGTTAAATTGGGTAAGATATTACAAAAATCCTCTTTTTCTGAAAAATCGGTTGTATGGAGGATATATGCTATAGTGGTCCGATCCGGTCGGTTCCGACAAATGTCTAATCGGACACCCAAATACACCCGCTCACCAAATTTTATCAAGATATCTCAAAAATTGAGGGACTAGTTTGCATACAAACAGACAGACGGACAGACGGACATGGCTAAATCAACTCAGCTCTTCAACCTGATTATTTCGGTATACTTAATGGTGGGTCTATCTATTTTCCTTTAAGGACTTACAATTTTCGATTTCGTGACGAAATTAATATACCATTTCATTTTCATGAAAGGTATAAAAATAGGTAGGTAATCTGTGTGAGAATGCAAAGCTTCACGTTTTTTGTGGTCTACATGTAAAAACTATGACTACGAATCACGTATTTCAAAAATATATGACGTAAACGTAACTATTTGATGAAATTTGATGAATTTTGAAGCTTCTAGCCGTAAAAAAGGGGCAAAAATGACAGTTTATATGAAGTATATAATATATATACCACCGATCTCTATGATTTTTTCAGACAACAATATATGCTATATAATACGTAAGCATTTTGTGAAATTTGAAGCTTCTAGCTGTTAAAACGGGGCAGAAATTGCGCAAAGTTTCTTATCTGAACAATCGGTTGTATGAGATATATACTATGTATACCACCGATGTCAATGATTTTTTCAGACATCAATATATGCTATACACGTAAGCATTTGGTGAAATTTGAAGCTTATAGCTGTTAAAATGAGGCCGAAATCGCACAAAAAATATATATATACTATATATATATGTATTTATGTATTTATTTATTTGAGTCTTTGAATTTATAGATTCTTACAGACTATATTATGCGAATTTTTACATTAACTTAATCCTAAGAAAAATAAGATCTTAGATTGTTAATTAAGGCAGCGTAAGGAAATGTATAGTCAGCACCTGAGGAGTTAAAAAACATATTCAGATCAGCACAAGCCCTAGAAATGGGAGCATTTATACCATAAATAGTTCTAGAAAACCCAATTTTTAAGGGTTCAAACTGTCGGAGGTTTCTGCATGGTACATTAAACTGAATTTTATCAAGAAGTGATGGACAATCAACAGTCCCTGAAATTATGCCAATGACAAATGAGCAAGATAGAATGGATCGTCTATTTGCAAGCGTGTTTAGATCAATTAAAAGGCATCGAGAATCATATGAAGGCATTGGCTCAGAGAAGTTTAAAGATCGAAGAGCAAATCGTAAAAAAACTTTCTGGACACGCTCAAGCCGATTAGAGACGCCAATTTGGTAGGGTCTCCATATGACAGCCGCATACTCCAACTTCGACCTGACAAAGGCACAATATAGTGACTTCATAGTGTAGGGACTGGTGAATTCGGAACAATTACGTCGTATGAACGCAAACATTGCGTAAGATCGAGTTATGACATAGTTTACATGCGTAGAGAAATTAAATTTAGTGTCAAAATACACCCCTAGGTCTTTGATTTCTTCAACAGATTGCAATGTATAGCCAGCGATACTATAGCAAGTACGAAGGGTATTAACTGATTTTGAAAAAGTCACATGAAAGCATTTTTTAATGTTTAACGATAAACGATTTAAAATACACCAGTTTTCGACATTATTTAGGTCTGATTGCAGACGTTCAGAGTCGCCAGAACTATTTATAGCAGCAAACACTTTTAGATCATCCGCATACAGCAGATATTCCGCAAACGAGAAGCATGAGCCAATGTCGTTTATAAAAAGTATAAACAGGAGAGGTCCTAGAATGCTACCTTGTGGGACTCCTGAGGATGCAATGCAGGAACGGGATGTGGTATTATCAACATCTACGACACAGCGCCTGTTAGATAAGTAAGACTTAATCCACATCAAAAAAGTAGAGTGAAAACCCAAAGCAGCCAGCTTCAATAAAAGTATTCTGTGAGAAACTTTGTCGAATGCCTTCGAGAAGTCAGTATAAATTGTATCAACTTGAAATTTATTCTGAAAAGCAGAAATGCAGTATTCACTAAACACTGTTAGGTTGCTTACAGTTGAGCGATTTGGTACGAAACCGTGTTGGTTGATAGTGATTAAACTTTTAACCGCAAAATAAGATTTGTCATTGACAATAATTTCAAAAAGTTTGGACACCGAAGATAGCTTCGAAATCGGTCTATAATTGCGAACATCATTTTTATTGCCACTCTTAAATATAGGTGAAACCGTTGTCAATTTCCAGTCATCCACAAAAAGACCAGCGGCCAGAGAATTGTTGAAAATGATTGTGAGTGGCATTGCCAAACACAGACAGCTTTTTAGCAAAATGACCGAGAGGCCGTCAGAGTCAGTCTTAGTTGACGGCTTAAGTTTCTTTATGCCGTTTATAACATCCGAAACGTATACACGCAGAGACCCGAAGTTAAGAGAAAAATCCTTCGTGGAAGGAAAACTTGAATCAGAGAGCAAATCGGATTCAAAGTTGGAGCAAAAAAAAATCAGCAAATAAATTAGCGGAATCTACAGCACTATTAGCAAATGTGCTATCGTAGAATACATTATTTGGAACTGTCGAAGAAGCCTTTTTAGATTTTATGAAGCCCCAAAAAGCCTTCGAGTTAGAAACTATATTTTTCTCAAAACTTAAAATGTAGTTTCTATACAGAAACTTATTCAAACAGTTGAACTCCTTCAAATAGAATTGAAATTTAGAGTGGTGTACTGCATTCCCAGTTTTTTTATTCCTCAAATGCATTAACCGCTTGGAATGCCAGGGTGTCTTGTATGGTTTTATTTTTAAAATAGGAACATGCTGCAAGCACAACTCATAAAACTTATTTTTAAAAGATGAATAACAAGATGTAACATCTTTGCCACAGAAAGCATCGCACCAATCAATGCTTGACAAAATTTCATTTAAGGTAGATAGGTCACAAGCGCTATAGTTAAATTTTATACCAGCCTCAGGAGCAACATCGGCAAATTCATAAAATTCCAACTCCAGAGAAAGAGGAAAGTGATGTTTATCGGCTTGCGAGATTGGTGTGATGCATTCCGACAAAGTGTAATGAATATTATTAGAAATGAATACTAAATCTAGAATTCTATTTAAACCGTTATAGAAATGATTAATTTGAACTAATTTAGTACTTAAAATATTATCTATAAGGTGAATTTCGGCTGAAGAGTTGACATTAGTGGCCATAAGTGCACCCGTGCTATCAATTCGGGACCAATTCAAATGGCCTAAATTAAAATCCCCGAGGACACAAAGATGGTTGTCACCAACAATATTTGATGCTAATGAAACAACATTGTCAGCATGTGCAAAGTATAAACCATCTGCACTAATCGGTGGAATATACGAGGCGCATACATACAATATATCAGACGAACCATGCACACGTACGCAAAGCTGGTCAATGATTGTGTCCGAGTTGGTAAGTGTTACCAATGCGGCGCGAAATTTCCTCCGAACAGCAATAAGAACGCCACCACCTCGGAGGCAACCAGTTTTAACAGGATCACGGTCTTTACGAAAAACGTCATAAAGATTAGGATCAAAAATTTCGCTATCAAAGAAGTTATCATTCAGCCAAGATTCAACAAACACAAATATATCATAATCTAGGTCAGAGCTATACCTGTATACAGCCGAACATTTGGTCCGAAGGCCAGACATATTTTGAAAATATATTTTTAAGCATTTTTTAGCCGAATTTGATACAGCTACATTATGAGGAGGCCTCCTGGTTCGCACGAAAGGAACGAAAATGTCGTACTGTGACATTAGCTGGCCAGAGTTCTGATTTTAAAACAGTGTCAGAAACTGCAACAGGAAAGCCAAGCTTGAAATTAACCCATTTAAGGGTTTTTGGCTCAACGCCTTTTTTGACCAATTTGTAGCAAGTTACAGTATACTATATATACCATCATATATATATTATATATAGCACCGATCTCTATGATTTTTTGACACAACAATACATACTATATACGTAAGCAATCGGTGAAATTTGAAGCTTATAGCTGTTAAAATGGGGTAGAAATTGCGAAAAGTTTCTTATCTGAACAATCGGTTGTATGAGATATATACTATATATACAACCGATCTCTATGATTTTTTCAGACAACAATATATGCTATATACGTAAACAATCGGTGAAATTTGAAGCTTATAGCTGTTAAAATGGGGTAGAAATTGCGAAAAGTTTCTTTTCTGAACAATCGGTTGTATGAGATATATACTTTATATACAACCGATCTCTATGATTTTTGCAGACAGCAATATATGCTATATACGTAAGCAATCGGTGAAATTTGAAGCTTATAGCTGTTAAAATGGGGTAGAAATTGCGAAAAGTATTTTATCTGAACAAACGGTTGTATGAGATATATACTATATATACAACTGATCTCTATGATTTTTTCAGAAAACAATATATGCTATATACGTAAGCAATCGGTGAAATTTGAAGCGTATAGCTGTTAAAATGGGGTAGAAATTGCGAAAAGTTTCTTATCTGAACAATCGGTTGTATGAGATATATACTATATATACAACCGATCTCTATGATTTTTTCAGACAACAATGTATGCTATATACGTAAGTATTCGGTGAAATTTGAAGCTTCTAGCTGTTAAAATGGGGCTAAAATTTGCGAAAATATATATGTATATATACTATATATATATACTATATATACCACCATATATATACTATATATACCACCGATCTTTATGATTTTTTCAGACAACAATATATGCTATATACGTAAGCATTCGTTGAAATTTGAATCCTCTAGCTCTTAAAATAGGGCAGTAATTACGAAAAGTTCCTTATCTGAACAATCGGTTGTGGGGGATATATACTATATATACGACCGATCTCATCAATTTTTTCAGGCAACAATACGTGCAATATACGAAAGTATATGGTGAAGTTTGAAGCTTCAATCTGATAAATTGGGTAAGATATTACAAAAATCCTCTTTTTCTGAAAAATCGGTTGTATGGAGGATATATGCTATAGTTGTCCGATCCGGTCGGTTCCGACAAATGTCTAATCGGACACCCAAATACACCCGCTCACCAAATTTTATCAAGATATCTCAAAAATTGAGGGACTAGTTTGCATACAAACAGACAGACGGACAGACGGACAGACGGACATGGCTAAATCAACTCAGCTCTTCAACCTGATTATTTCGGTATACTTAATGGTGGGTCTATCTATTTTCCTTTAAGGACTTACAATTTTCGGTTTCGTGACGAAATTAATATACCATTTCATTTTCATGAAAGGTATAAAAAAGACTTAATATGTAATGTCGGCAGGCCTTCCTAAGGTATTAATTAAATGATAGCCGGTCAATTATATGGCTTACGACAGTAGAAATAGGCTTTTTGACCATTATTTGCTTAGTGCCAAGTTAAATAAAACTCCACTATTTCGGGTCGACGTTTCGCTAAGCACCTCAGTAGCGAAGCTGAATTTATTTATTTATTTTTATTACAACAACATCAGTGTGCATAAAAGAAAGTTATTGGAAAAAATTTGGTTAAAAATGAGCGAAAGGATTATTTATTTGATATAACGGATTCACTTTTTACTATAAGGAAAACTGTCCTATCCTATCTTAACTCGTAACAAAATAAAAATAAAAAAAAAATAAAAATCTTTATATGCTAAATCCTTAACTTATTTAACAATTTACTATATGTATAATTTTCTACTGTTATATATATAATACTCAGCTGATGATTTTTATTCTGTAGCTGAGCAGTTTTAGATCTCGACGCTTAACAAACCTCCGCCTATTAACAACTCGGCAAAAAACAAAAACAAAACCGGTGGTCATTTGGATGCGCCCCTCGTGTCAGTTGGGCGGGCTTTGGAGGGTATTAATCCGTTGGGTTTATTATTATTATTATTATTATTATTAATAGAACACTTACGTAAATGTAGGTATCACTGGATTATATTGAAGTCGTCAGAAATTCAAAGAAAAACTTTTTTGTTTACAATAACATAACTAAATTATACATTAGAAATATAAATATAACAAGTAAGAACGGGACTGTCTTCGGCTGTGCCGAAGACTTCATACCTTTCATGAATGGGGCTGAACAATAATCTTATCCCGTTCGTAATCTCCGAATAATCGGATGTATAAGATAAGAAATATATAGTGAAGAGATCTAAATACCTTAACGATTTTTAAGATAAATATCAAATAAAAAACGGGTAGGTACTTTGTGTGAGGATGCAAAGTTTCAGGTTTTTTGTGGTCTGCGTGTAAAAACTATGACTACGAATCACGTATTTCAAAAATATATGACGAAAACGTAACTATTTGATGAAATTTGATGAATTTTGAAGATTCTAGCCGTAAAAAAGGGGTCAAAATGACAGTTTATATGAAGTATATAATATATATACGACCGATCTCTATGATTTTTTCAGACAACAATATATGCTATATACGTAAGCATTTTGTGAAATTTGAAGCTTCTAACTGTTAAAACGGGGCAGAAATTGCGCAAAGTTTCTTATCTGAACAATCGGTTGTATGAGATATATACTATGTGTACCACCGATCTCAATGATTTTTTCAGACATCAATATATGCTATACACGTAAGCAGTTGGTGAAATTTGAAGCTTCTAGCTGTTAAAATGGGGCCGAAATCGTAAAAAAAATATATATATACTATATATATATACTATATATACCATCATATATATATTATATATATCACCGATCTTTATGATTTTTTGACACAACAATACATACTATATACGTAAGCAATCGGTGAAATTTGAAGCTTATAACTGTTAAAATGGGGAAGAAATTGCGCAAAGTTTCTTATCTGAACAATCGGTTGTATGGGATATATACTATATATACCACCGGTATCTATGATTTTCTCAGACAACAATATATGCTATACACGTAAGCATTTGGTGAAATTTGAACATATCTAAACGATTTTTAAGATAAATATAAAATAAACAAGTAAGAACGGGACTGTCTTCGGCTGTGCCGAAGACTTCATACCTTTCATGAATGGGGCTGAACAATAATCTTATCCCGTTCGTAATCTCCGAATAATCGGATGTATAAGATAAGAAATATATAGTGAACAGATCTACATACCTTAACGATTTTTAAGATAAATATAAAATAAACAAGTAAGGAAGGCTAAGTTCGGGTGTAACCGAACATTACATACTCAGTTGAGAGCTATGGAGACAAAATAAGGAAAATCACCATGTAGGAAAATGAACCTAGGGTAACCTTGGAATGTGGTTGTATGACATG
The DNA here is from genome assembly GCF_040869045.1 of Eurosta solidaginis. Classification (NCBI taxonomy): domain Eukaryota; kingdom Metazoa; phylum Arthropoda; class Insecta; order Diptera; family Tephritidae; genus Eurosta; species Eurosta solidaginis. The sequence goes on along the minus strand of NC_090324.1, from coordinate 84,810,020 downwards.
TGTATCAAATGGAAGGTATTAAAGAGTATTTTAAGAGAGAGTAGGCCATAGTTCTATGGATGGACGCCATTTAGGAATATCGCCATAAAGGTGGACCAGGGCTGACTCTAGAATTTGTTTGTACGATATGGGTATCAAATGAAAGGTGTTACTGAGCATTTTAAGAGGGAGTGGGCCTTAGGTCTATCGGTGGACGCCCTTTCGAGATATCGCCATTAAGGTGGACCAGGGGTGACTCTAGAATGTGTTTGTACGATATGGGTATCAAATGAAAGGTGGTAATGAGTATTTTAAAAGGGAATGGGCTTTAGTTCTATAGGTGAACGCCTTTTCGAGAAATCGCCATAAAGGTGGACCAGGGGTGACTCTAGAATATGTTTGTACGATATGGGTATCAAACGAAAGCTGTTAATTAGTATTTTGAAAAGGAGTGATCCTTAGTCCATAGGTGGCCGCCGTTTCGAGATATCGCCATAAAGGTGGACCAGTGGTGTCTCTAGAATGTGTTTGTACGATATGGGAATCAAATGAAAGGTGTTACTGCGCATTTTAAGAGGGAGTGGGCATTAGGTCTATAGGTGGACGCCTTTTCGAGATATTGCCATTAGGGTGGGCCAGGGGTGACTCTAGAATGTTTGTACGATATGGGTATAAAACGAAAAGTGTTACTGAGCATTTTAAGAGGGAGTGGGCAATAGGTCTATAGGTGGACGCCTTTTCGAAATGTCGCCATTAGGGTGGGCCAGGGGTGACTCTAGAATGTGTTTGTATGATATGGGTATCAAATGAAAGATGGTAATGAGTATCTTAAAAGGGAGTAATCCTCAGTTCTATAGGTGGACGCCTTTTCGATATATCGCCATAAAGGTGGACCAAGGGTGACTCTAGAATGTTTGTACGATATGGGTATCAAACGAAAGGTGTTACTGAGCATTTTAAGAGGGAGTGGGCATTAGGTCTATAAGTGGACGCCTTTTCGAGATATCGTCATTAGGGTGGGCCAGGGGTGACTCTAGAATGTGTTTGTACGATATGGGTATCAAACGAAAGGTGTTACTGAGCATTTTAAGAGGAAGTGGGCTTTAGGTCTATAGGTGGACGTCTTTTCGAGATATCGCCATTAGTGTGGGCCAGGGGTGACTCCATAATGTTTATGCGATATGGGTATCAAACGAAAGGTGTTACTGAGCATTTTAAGAGGGAGTGGGCATTAGGTCTATAGGTGGACGCCTTTTCGAGATATCGCCATTAGGGTGGGCCAGGGGTGACTCTAGAATGTGTTTGTACGATATGGGCATCAAATGAAAGGTGCTAATGAGTATTTTAAAAGGGAGTAATCCTTAGTTCTATATGTGGACGCCTTTTCGAGATATCGCCATAAAGGTGGACCAAGGGTGACTCTAGAATGTTTGTACGATATGGGTATCAAACGAAAGGTGTTACTGAGCATTTTAAGAGGGAGTGGGCATTAGGTCTATAGGTGGACGCCTTTTCGAGATATCGCCATAAAGGTGGACCAAGGGTGACTCTAGAATGTTTGTACGATATGGGTATCAAACGAAAGGTGTGACTGAGCATTTTAAGAGGGAGTGGGCATTAGGTCTATAGGTGGACGCCTTTTCGAGATATCGCCATTAGGGTGGGCCAGGGGGACTCTAGAATGTTTGTACGATATGGGTATCAAACGAAATGTGTTACTGGGCATTTTAAGAGGGAGTGGGCATTAGGTCTATAGGTGGCCTTTTCGAGACATCGCCAATAGGGTGGGCCAGGGGTGACTCTAGAATGTTTGTACGATATGGGTATCAAACGAAAGGTGTTACTGAGCATTTTAAGAGGGAGTGGACATTAGGTCTATAGGTGGACGCCTTTTCGAGATATCGCCATTAGGGTGGGCCAGAGGTGACTCTAGAATGTTTGTACGATATGGGTATCAAACGAAAGGTGTTACTGAGCATTTTAAGAGGGAGTGGGCATTAGGTCTATAGGTGGACGCCTTTTCGAGATATCGCCATTAGGGTGGGCCAGGGGTGACTCTAGAATGTGTTTGTACGATATGGGTATCAAATGAAAGGTGCTAATGAGTATTTTAAAAGGGAGTAATCCTTAGTTCTATATGTGGACGCCTTTTCGAGATATCGCCATAAAGGTGGACCAAGGGTGCCTCTAGAATGTTTGTACGATATGGGTATCAAACGAAAGGTGTTACTGAGCATTTTAAGAGGGAGTGGGCATTAGGTCTATAGGTGGCCTTTTCGAGACATCGCCAATAGGGTGGGTCAGGGGTGACTCTAGAATGTTTGTACGATATGGGTATCAAACGAAAGGTGTTACTGAGCATTTTAAGAGGGAGTGGACATTAGGTCTATAGGTGGACGGCTTTTCGAGATATCGCCATTAGGGTGGGCCAGAGGTGACTCTAGAATGTTTGTACGATATGGGTATCAAACGAAAGGTGTTACTGAGCATTTTAAGAGGGAGTGGGCATTAGGTCTATAGGTGGACGCCTTTTCGAGATATCGCCATTAGGGTGGGCCAGGGGTGACTCTAGAATGTGTTTGTACGATATGGATATCAAATTAAAGGTATTAATGAGGGTTTTAAAAGCGAGTGGCCCTTAGATGTATATGTGAAGGTGTTCTCGCGATATCGACCAAAATGTGGACCAGGTGATCCAGAAAATCATCTGTCGGGTACTGCTAATTTATTTATATATGCAATACCACTAACAGTATTCCTGCCAAGATTCCAAGGGCTGTTGATTTTGCCTTGTAGAACTTTTTCATTTTCTTCTACTTAATATGGTAGGTGTCACACCCATTTTACAAAATTTTTTCCAAAGTTATATTTTGCGTCAATAAACCAATCCAGTTACCATGTTTCATCCCTTTTTTCGTATTTGGTATAGAATTATGGCATTTTTTTCATTTTTCGTAATTTTCGATATCGATAAAGTGGGCGTGGTTATGGTCGGATTTCGGCTATTTTTTATACCGAGATAAAGTGTGTTCAGATAAGTAGGTGGGCTAAGTTTAGTAAAGATATATCGGTTTTTGCTCAAGTTATTGTGTTAACAGCCGAGCGGAAGGACAGACGGTGGACTGTGTATAAAAACTGGGCGTGGCTTCCACCGATTTCGGCCATTTTCACAGAGAACAGTTACCGTCATAGAATCTATGTACCTACCAAATTTGAGAAGGATTGGTAAATTTTTGTTCGACTTATGGCATTAAAATATTCTAGACAAACTAAATGAAAATGGGCGGAGCCACGCCCATTTTGAAATTTTCTTTTATTTTTGTATTTTGTTGCATCATATCATTACAGGAGTTGAATTTTGACTTAATTTACTTATATACAGTAAAGATATTAAATTTTTTGTTAAAATTTGAATTTAAAATTTTTTTTTTTAAAAAGTGGGCGTGTTCTTCATCCAATTTTGCTAATTTTTATTTAGCACATATATAGTAATAGTAGCAGCGTTCCTGCCAAATTTCATCATGATATCTTCAACGACTGCCAAATTACAGCTTGCAAAACTTTTAAATTACCTTCTTGTAAAAGTGGGCGGTGCCACGCCCATTATCCAAAATCTTACTAATTTTCTATTCTGCGTCATAACGTCAACCCATCTGCCAAGTTTCATCGCTTTAATTGCCTTTGGCAATGAACTATCGCATTTTTTCGGTTTTTCGAAATTTTCGATATCGAAAAAGTGGGCGTGATTATAGTCCGATATCGTTCATTTTAAATAGCGATCTGAGATGAGTGCCCAGGAATCTACATACCAAATTTCATCAAGATAGCTCAAAATTTACTCAAGTTATCGTGTTAACGGACGGACGGACGGACGGACGGACATGGCTCAATCAAATTTTTTTTCGATCCTGATTATTTTGATATATGGAAGTCTATATCTATCTCGATTCCTTTATATATGTACAACCAACCGTTATCCAATCAAACTTAATATACTCTGTGAGCTCTGCTCAACTGAGTATAAAAACGGTTAGGTACTTTGTGTGAGGATGCAAAGTTTCAGGTTTTTTGTGGTCTGCGTGTAAAAGCTATGACTACGAATCACGTATTTCAAAAATATATGACGAAAACGTAACTATTTGATGAAATTTGATGAATTTTGAAGATTCTAGCCGTAAAAAAGGGGTCAAAATGACAGTTTATATGAAGTATATAATATATATACGACCGATCTCTATGATTTTTTCAGACAACAATATATGCTATATACGTAAGCATTTTGTGAAATTTGAAGCTTCTAACTGTTAAAACGGGGCAGAAATTGCGCAAAGTTTCTTATATGAACAATCGGTTGTATGAGATATATACTATGTGTACCACCGATCTCAATGATTTTTTCAGACATCAATATATGCTGTACACGTAAGCAGTTGGTGAAATTTGAAGCTTCTAGCTGTTAAAATGGGGCCGAAATCGTAAAAAAAATATATATATACTATATATATATACTATATATACCATCATATATATATTATATATATCACCGATCTCTATGATTTTTTGACACAACAATACATACTATATACGTAAGCAATCGGTGAAATTTGAAGCTTATAACTGTTAAAATGGGGAAGAAATTGCGCAAAGTTTCTTATCTGAACAATCGGTTGTATGGGATATATACTATATATACCACCGGTATCTATGATTTTCTCAGACAACAATATATGCTATACACGTAAGCATTTGGTGAAATTTGAAAATATCTAAACGATTTTTAAGATAAATATAAAATAAACAAGTAAGAACGGGACTGTCTTCGGCTGTGCCGAAGACTTCATACCTTTCATGAATGGGGCTGAACAATAATCTTATCCCGTTCGTAATCTCCGAATAATCGGATGTATAAGATAAGAAATATATAGTGAACAGATCTACATACCTTAACGATTTTTAAGATAAATATAAAATAAACAAGTAAGAACGGGACTGTCTTCGGCTGTGCCGAAGACTTCATACCTTTCATGAATGGGGCTGAACAATAATCTTATCCCGTTCGTGATCTCCGAATAATCGGATGTATAAGATAAGAAATATATAGTGAACAGATCTACATACCTTAACGATTTTTAAGATAAATATAAAATAAAAAACGGGTAGGTACTTTGTGTGAGGATGCAAAGTTTCAGGTTTTTTGTGGTCTGCGTGTAAAAACTATGACTACGAATCACGTATTTCAAAAATTTATGACGAAAACGTAACTATTTGATGAAATTTGATGAATTTTGAAGATTCTAGCCGTAAAAAAGGGGTCAAAATGACAGTTTATATGAAGTATATAATATATATGCGACCGATCTCTATGATTTTTTCAGACAACAATATATGCTATATACGAAGCATTTTGTGAAATTTGAAGCTTCTAACTGTTAAAACGGGGCAGAAATTGCGCAAAGTTTCTTATCTGAACAATCGGTTGTATGAGATATATACTATGTGTACCACCGATCTCAATGATTTTTTCAGACATCAATATATGCTATACACGTAAGCAGTTGGTGAAATTTGAAGCTTCTAGCTGTTAAAATGGGGCCGAAATCGTAAAAAAAAATATATATATACTATATATATATACTATATATACCATCATATATATATTATATATATCACCGATCTCTATGATTTTTTGACACAACAATACATACTATATACGTAAGCAATCGGTGAAATTTGAAGCTTATAACTGTTAAAATGGGGAAGAAATTGCGCAAAGTTTCTTATCTGAACAATCGGTTGTATGGGATATATACTATATATACCACCGGTATCTATGATTTTCTCAGACAACAATATATGGTATACACGTAAGCATTTGGTGAAATTTGAACATATCTAAACGATTTTTAAGATAAAGATAAAATAAACAAGTAAGGAAGGCTAAGTTCGGGTGTAACCGAACATTACATACTCAGTTGAGAGCTATGGAGACAAAATAAGTAAAATCACCATGTAGGAAAATGAACCTAGGGTAACCTTGGAATGTGGTTGTATGACATGTGTATCAAATGGAAGGTATTAAAGAGTATTTTAAGAGAGAGTAGGCCATAGTTCTATGGATGGACGCCATTTAGGAATATCGCCATAAAGGTGGACCAGGGCTGACTCTAGAATTTGTTTGTACGATATGGGTATCAAATGAAAGGTGTTACTGAGCATTTTAAGAGGGAGTGGGCCTTAGGTCTATCGGTGGACGCCCTTTCGAGATATCGCCATTAAGGTGGACCAGGGGTGACTCTAGAATGTGTTTGTACGATATGGGTATCAAATGAAAGGTGGTAATGAGTATTTTAAAAGGGAATGGGCTTTAGTTCTATAGGTGAACGCCTTTTCGAGAAATCGCCATAAAGGTGGACCAGGGGTGACTCTAGAATATGTTTGTACGATATGGGTATCAAAGGAAAGCTGTTAATGAGTATTTTGAAAAGGAGTGATCCTTAGTCCATAGGTGGCCGCCGTTTCGAGATATCGCCATAAAGGTGGACCAGGGGTGTCTCTAGAATGTGTTTGTACGATATGGGAATCAAATGAAAGGTGTTACTGAGCATTTTAAGAGGGAGTGGGCATTAGGTCTATAGGTGGACGCCTTTTCGAGATATTGCCATTAGGGTGGGCCAGGGGTGACTCTAGAATGTTTGTACGATATGGGTATAAAACGAAAAGTGTTACTGAGCATTTTAAGAGGGAGTGGGCAATAGGTCTATAGGTGGACGCCTTTTCGAAATGTCGCCATTAGGGTGGGCCAGGGGTGACTCTAGAATGTGTTTGTATGATATGGGTATCAAATGAAAGATGGTAATGAGTATCTTAAAAGGGAGTAATCCTTAGTTCTATAGGTGGACGCCTTTTCGATATATCGCCATAAAGGTGGACCAAGGGTGACTCTAGAATGTTTGTACGATATGGGTATCAAACGAAAGGTGTTACTGAGCATTTTAAGAGGGAGTGGGCATTAGGTCTATAAGTGGACGCCTTTTCGAGATATCGTCATTAGGGTTGGCCAGGGGTGACTCTAGAATGTGTTTGTACGATATGGGTATCAAACGAAAGGTGTTACTGAGCATTTTAAGAGGGAGTGGGCATTAGGTCTATAGGTGGACGTCTTTTCGAGATATCGCCATTAGTGTGGGCCAGGGGTGACTCTATAATGTTTGTGCGATATGGGTATCAAACGAAAGGTGTTACTGAGCATTTTAAGTGGGAGTGGGCATTAGGTCTATAGGTGGACGCCTTTTCGAGATATCGCCATTAGGGTGGGCCAGGGGTGACTCTAGAATGTGTTTGTACGATATGGGTATCAAATGAAAGGTGGTAATGAGTATTTTAAAAGGGAGTAATCCTTAGTTCTATATGTGGACGCCTTTTCGAGATATCGCCATAAAGGTGGACCAAGGGTGCCTCTAGAATGTTTGTACGATATGGGTATCAAACGAAAGGTGTTACTGAGCATTTTAAGAGGGAGTGGGCATTAGGTCTATAGGTGGACGCCTTTTCGAGATATCGCCATAAAGGTGGACCAAGGGTGACTCTAGAATGTTTGTACGATATGGGTATCAAACGAAAGGTGTGACTGAGCATTTTAAGAGGGAGTGGGCATTAGGTCTATAGGTGGACGCCTTTTCGAGATATCGCCATTAGGGTGGGCCAGGGGGACTCTAGAATGTTTGTACGATATGGGTATCAAACGAAATGTGTTACTGAGCATTTTAAGAGGGAGTGGGCATTAGGTCTATAGGTGGCCTTTTCGAGACATCGCCAATAGGGTGGGCCAGGGGTGACTCTAGAATGTTTGTACGATATGGGTATCAAACGAAAGGTGTTACTGAGCATTTTAAGAGGGAGTGGACATTAGGTCTATAGGTGGACGGCTTTTCGAGATATCGCCATTAGGGTGGGCCAGAGGTGACTCTAGAATGTTTGTACGATATGGGTATCAAACGAAAGGTGTTACTGAGCATTTTAAGAGGGAGTGGGCATTAGGTCTATAGGTGGACGCCTTTTCGAGACATCGCCATTAGGGTGGGCCAGGGGTGACTCTAGAATGTGTTTGTCAGATATGGATATCAAATTAAAGGTATTAATGAGGGTTTTAAAAGCGAGTGGCCCTTAGATGTATATGTGAAGGTGTTCTCGCGATATCGACCAAAATGTGGACCAGGTGATCCAGAAAATCATCTGTCGGGTACTGCTAATTTATTTATATATGCAATACCACTAACAGTATTCCTGCCAAGATTCCAAGGGCTGTTGATTTTGCCTTGTAGAACTTTTTCATTTTCTTCTACTTAATATGGTAGGTGTCACACCCATTTTACAAAATTTTTTCCAAAGTTATGTTTTGCGTCAATAAACCAATCCAGTTACCATGTTTCATCCCTTTTTTCGTATTTGGTATAGAATTATGGCATTTTTTTCATTTTTCGTAATTTTCGATATCGATAAAGTGGGCGTGGTTATGGTCGGATTTCGGCTATTTTTTATACCGAGATAAGGTGAGTTCAGATAAGTAGGTGGGCTAAGTTTAGTAAAGATATATCGGTTTTTGTTCAAGTTATTGTGTTAACAGCCGAGCGGAAGGACAGATGGTGGACTGTGTATAAAAACTGGGCGTGGCTTCCACCGATTTCGGCCATTTTCACAGAGAACAGTTACCGTCATAGAATCTATGTACCTACCAAATTTGAGAAGGATTGGTAAATTTTTGTTCGACTTATGGCATTAAAAGTATTCTAGACAAACTAAATGAAAATGGGCGGAGCCACGCCCATTTTGAAATTTTCTTTTATTTTTGTATTTTGTTGCATCATATCATTACAGGAGTTGAATTTTGACTTAATTTACTTATATACAGTAAAGATATTAAATTTTTTGTTAAAATTTGAATTTAAAATTTTTTTTTTTTAAAGAGTGGGCGTGTTCTTCATCCAATTTTGCTAATTTTTATTTAGCACATATATAGTAACAGTAGCAGCGTTCCTGCCAAATTTCATCATGATATCTTCAACGACTGCCAAATTACAGCTTGCAAAACTTTTAAATTACCTTCTTGTAAAAGTGGGTGGTGCCACGCCCATTGTCCAAAATCTTACTAATTTTCTATTCTGCGTCATAACGTCAACCCATCTGCCAAGTTTCATCGCTTTAATTGCCTTTGGCAATGAATTATCGCATTTTTTCGGTTTTTCGAAATTTTCGATATCGAAAAAGTGGGCGTGGTTATAATCCGATATCGTTCATTTTAAACAGCGATCTGAGATGAGTGCCCAGGAATCTACATACCAAATTTCATCAAGATAGCTCAAAATTTACTCAAGTTATCGTGTTAACGGACGGACGGACGGACGGACATGGCTCAATCAAATTTTTTTTCGATCCTGATTATTTTGATATATGGAAGTCTATATCTATCTCGATTCCTTTATATATGTACAACCAACCGTTATCCAATCAAACTTAATATACTCTGTGAGCTCTGCTCAACTGAGTATAAAAATAGGTAGGTAATCTGTGTGAGGATGCAAAGCTTCACGTTTTTTGTGGTCTGCATGTAAAAACTATGGCTACGAATCACGTATTTCAAAAATATATGACGTAAACGTAACTATTTAATGAAATTTGATGAATCTTGAAGCTTCTAGCCGTAAAAAAGGGGTCAATATGACAGTTTATATGAAGTATATAATATATATACCACCGATCTCTATGATTTTTTCAGACAACAATATATGCTATATACGAAAGCATTTTGTGAAATTTGAAGCTTCTAACTGTTAAAACGGGGCAGAAATTGCGCAAAGTTTCTTATCTGAACAATCGGTTGTATGAGATATATACTATGTATATCACCGATCTCAATGATTTTTTCAGACATCAATATATGCTATACACGTAAGCAGTTGGTGAAATTTGAAGCTTCTAGCTGTTAAAATGGGGTAGAAATTGCGAAAAGTTTCTTATCTGAACAATCGGTTGTATGAGATATATACTATATATAGAACCGATCTCTATGATTTTTTCAGACAACAATATATGCTATATGCGTAAGCAATCAGTGAAATTTGAAGCTTATGGCTGTTAAAATGGGGTAGAAATTGCGAAAAGTTTCTTATCTGAACAATCGGTTGTATGAGATATATACTATATATACAACCGATCTCTATGATTTTTTCAGACAACAATATATGCTATATACGTAAGCAATCGGTGAAATTTGAAGCTTAGACTGTTAAAATGGGGTAGAAATTGCGAAAAGTTTCTTATCTGAACAATCGGTTGTATGAGATATATACTATATATACAACCGATCTCTATGATTTTTTCAGACAACAATATATGCTATATAAGTAAATATTCGGTGAAATTTGAAGCTTCTAGCTGTTAAAATGGGGCTAAAATTTGCGAAAATATATATATATATACTATATATATACTATATATACCACCATATATATACTATATATACCACCGATCTTTATGATTTTTTCAGACAACAATATATGCTATATACGTAAGCATTCGCTGAAATTTGAAGCCTCTAGCTCTTAAAATAGGGCAGTAATTACGAAAAGTTCCTTATCTGAACAATCGGTTGTGGGGGATATATACTATATATACGACCGATCTCATAAATTTTTTCAGGCAACAATATGTTCAATATACGAAAGTATATGGTGAAGTTTGAAGCTTCAATCTGTTAAATTGGGTAAGATATTACAAAAATCCTCTTTTTCTGAAAAATCGGTTGTATGGAGGATATATGCTATAGTGGTCCGATCCGGTCGGTTCCGACAAATGTCTAATCGGACACCCAAATACACCTGCTCACCAAATTTTATCAAGATATCTCAAAAATTGAGGGACTAGTTTGCATACAAACAGACAGACGGACAGACGGACAGACGGACAGACGGACATGTCTAAAACAACTCAGCTCTTCAACCTGATTATTTCGGTATACTTAATGGTGGGTCTATCTATTTTCCTTTAAGGACTTACAATTTTCGGTTTCGTGGCGAAATTAATATACCATTTCATTTTCATGAAAGGTATAAAAACAGGTAGGTACTTTGTGTGAGGATGCAAAGTTTCAGGTTTTTTTGTGGTCTGCGTGTAAAAACTATGACTACGAATCACGTATTTCAAAAATATATGACGAAAACGTAACTATTTGATGAAATTTGATGAATTTTGAAGATTCTAGCCGTAAAAAAGGGGTCAAAATGACAGTTTATATGAAGTATATAACATATATACGACCGATCTCTATGATTTTTTCAGACAACAATATATGCTATATACGTAAGCATTTTGTGAAATTTGAAGCTTCTAACTGTTAAAACGGGGCAGAAATTGCGCAAAGTTTCTGATCTGAACAATCGGTTGTATGAGATATATACTATGTGTACCACCGATCTCAATGATTTTTTCAGATATCAATATATGCTATACACGTAAACAGTTGGTGAAATTTGAAGCTTCTAGCTGTTAAAATGGGGCCGAAATCGTAAAAAAAATATATATATACTATATATATATACTATATATACCATCATATATATATTATCTATATCACCGATCTCTATGATTTTTTGACACAACAATACATACTATATACGTAAGCAATCGGTGAAATTTGAAGCTTATAACTGTTAAAATGGGGAAGAAATTGCGCAAAGTTTCTTATCTGAACAATCGGTTGTATGGGATATATACTATATATACCACCGGTATCTATGATTTTCTCAGACAACAATATATGCTATACACGTAAGCATTTGGTGAAATTTGAACATATCTAAACGATTTTTAAGATAAATATAAATTAAACAAGTAAGGAAGGCTAAATTCGGGTGTAACCGAACATTACATACTCAGTTGAGAGCTATGGAGACAAAATAAGGAAAATCACCATGTAGGAAAATGAACCTAGGGTAACCTTGGAATGTGGTTGTATGACATGTGTATCAAATGGAAGGTATTAAAGAGTATTTTAAAAGAGAGTAGGCCATAGTTCTATGGATGGACGCCATTTAGGAATATCGCCATAAAGGTGGACCAGGGCTGACTCTAGAATTTGTTTGTACGATATGGGTATCAAATGAAAGGTGTTACTGAGCATTTTAAGAGGGAGTGGGCCTTAGGTCTATAGGTGGACGCCTTTTCGAGAAATCGCCATAAAGGTGGACCAGGGGTGACTCTAGAATATGTTTGTACGATATGGGTATCAAAGGAAAGCTGTTAATGAGTATTTTGAAAAGGAGTGAACCTTAGTCCATAGGTGGCCGCCGTTTCGAGATATCGCCATAAAGGTGGACCAGGGGTGTCTCTAGAATGTGTTTGTACGATATGGGAATCAAATGAAAGGTGTTACTGAGCATTTTAAGAGGGAGTGGGCATTAGGTCTATAGGTGGACGCCTTTTCGAGATATTGCCATTAGGGTGGGCCAGGGGTGACTCTAGAATGTTTGTACGATATGGGTATAAAACGAAAAGTGTTACTGAGCATTTTAAGAGGGAGTGGGCAATAGGTCTATAGGTGGACGCCTTTTCGAAATGTCGCCATTAGGGTGGGCCAGGGGTGACTCTAGAATGTGTTTGTATGATATGGGTATCAAATGAAAGATGGTAATGAGTATCTTAAAAGGGAGTAATCCTTAGTTCTATAGGTGGACGCCTTTTCGATATATCGCCATAAAGGTGGACCAAGGGTGACTCTAGAATGTTTGTACGATATGGGTATCAAACGAAAGGTGTTACTGAGCATTTTAAGAGGGAGTGGGCATTAGGTCTATAAGTGGACGCCTTTTCGAGATATCGTCATTAGGGTGGGCCAGGGGTGACTCTAGAATGTGTTTGTACGATATGGGTATCAAACGAAAGGTGTTACTGAGCATTTTAAGAGGGAGTGGGCATTAGGTCTATAGGTGGACGTCTTTTCGAGATATCGCCATTAGTGTGGGCCAGGGGTGACTCTATAATGTTTGTGCGATATGGGTATCAAACGAAAGGTGTTACTGAGCATTTTAAGAGGGAGTGGGCATTAGGTCTATAGGTGGACGCCTTTTCGAGATATCGCCATTAGGGTGGGCCAGGGGTGACTCTAGAATGTGTTTGTACGATATGGGTATCAAATGAAAGCTGGTAATGAGTATTTTAAAAGGGAGTAATCCTTAGTTCTATATGCGGACGCCTTTTCGAGATATCGCCATAAAGGTGGACCAAGGGTGACTCTAGAATGTTTGTACGATATGGGTATCAAACGAAAGGTGTTACTGAGCATTTTAAGAGGGAGTGGGCATTAGGTCTATAGGTGGACGCCTTTTCGAGATATCGCCATAAAGGTGGACCAAGGGTGACTCTAGAATGTTTGTACGATATGGGTATCAAACGAAAGGTGTGACTGAGCATTTTAAGAGGGAGTGGGCATTAGGTCTATAGGTGGACGCCTTTTCGAGATATCGCCATTAGGGTGGGCCACGGGGACTCTAGAATGTTTGTACGATATGGGTATCAAACGAAATGTGTTACTGAGCATTTTAAGAGGGAGTGGGCATTAGGTCTATAGGTGGCCTTTTCGAGACATCGCCAATAGGGTGGGCCAGGGGTGACTCTAGAATGTTTGTACGATATGGGTATCAAACGAAAGGTGTTACTGAGCATTTTAAGAGGGAGTGGACATTAGGTCTATAGGTGGACGCCTTTTCGAGATATCGCCATTAGGGTGGGCCAGAGGTGACTCTAGAATGTTTGTACGATATGGGTATCAAACGAAAGGTGTTACTGAGCATTTTAAGAGGGAGTGGGCATTAGGTCTATAGGTGGACGCCTTTTCGAGATATCGCCATTAGGGTGGGCCAGGGGTGACTCTAGAATGTGTTTGTACGATATGGATATCAAATTAAAGGTATTAATGAGGGTTTTAAAAGCGAGTGGCCCTTAGATGTATATGTGAAGGTGTTCTCGCGATATCGACCAAAATGTGGACCAGGTGATCCAGAAAATCATCTGTCGGGTACTGCTAATTTATTTATATATGCAATACCACTAACAGTATTCCTGCCAAGATTCCAAGGGCTGTTGATTTTGCCTTGTAGAACTTTTTCATTTTCTTCTACTTAATATGGTAGGTGTCACACCCATTTTACAAAATTTTTTCCAAAGTTATATTTTGCGTCAATAAACCAATCCAGTTACCATGTTTCATCCCTTTTTTCGTATTTGGTATAGAATTATGGCATTTTTTTTCATTTTTCGTAATTTTCGATATCGATAAAGTGGGCGTGGTTATGGTCGGATTTCGGCTATTTTTTATACCGAGATAAAGTGAGTTCAGATAAGTAGGTGGGCTAAGTTTAGTAAAGATATATCGGTCTTTGCTCAAGTTATTGTGTTAACAGCCGAGCGGAAGGACAGATGGTGGGCTGTGTATAAAAACTGGGCGTGGCTTCCACCGATTTCGGCCATTTTCACAGAGAACAGTTACCGTCATAGAATCTATGTACCTACCAAATTTGAGAAGGATTGGTAAATTTTTGTTCGACTTATGGCATTAAAAGTATTCTAGACAAACTAAATGAAAATGGGCGGAGCCACGCCCATTTTGAAATTTTCTTTTATTTTTGTATTTTGTTGCATCATATCATTATAGGAGTTGAATTTTGACTTAATTTACTTATATACAGTAAAGATATTAAATTTTTTGTTAAAATTTGAATTAAAAAATTTTTTTTTTTAAAAAGTGGGCGTGTTCTTCATCCAATTTTGCTAATTTTTATTTAGCACATATATAGTAATAGTAGCAGCGTTCCTGCCAAATTTCATCATGATATCTTCAACGACTGCCAAATTACAGCTTGCAAAACTTTTAAATTACCTTCTTGTAAAAGTGGGCGGTGCCACGCCCATTGTCCAAAATCTTACTAATTTTCTATTCTGCGTCATAACGTCAACCCATCTGCCAAGTTTCATCGCTTTAATTGCCTTTGGCAATGAATTATCGCATTTTTTCGGTTTTTCGAAATTTTCGATATCGAAAAAGTGGGCGTGGTTATAGTCCGATATCGTTCATTTTAAATAGCGATCTGAGATGAGTGCCCAGGAATCTACATACCAAATTTCATCAAGATAGCTCAAAATTTACTCAAGTTATCGTGTTAACGGACGGACGGACGGACGGACGGACGGACATGGCTCAATCAAATTTTTTTTCGATCCTGATTATTTTGATATATGGAAGTCTATATCTATCTCGATTCCTTTATATATGTACAACCAACCGTTATCCAATCAAACTTAATATACTCTGTGAGCTCTGCTCAACTGAGTATAAAAATAGGTAGGTAATCTGTGTGAGGATGCAAAGCTTCACGTTTTTTGTGGTCTGCATGTAAAAAACTATGGCTACGAATCACGTATTTCAAAAATATATGACGTAAACTTAACTATTTGATGAAATTTAATGAATCTTGAAGCTTCTAGCCGTAAAAAAGGGGTCAATATGACAGTTTATATAAAGTATATAATATATATACCACCGATCTCTATGATTTTTTCAGACAACAATATATGCTATATACGAAAGCATTTTGTGAAATTTGAAGCTTCTAACTGTTAAAACGGGGCAGAAATTGCGCAAAGTTTCTTATCTGAACAATCGGTTGTATGAGATATATACTATGTATATGACCGATCTCAATGATTTTTTCAGACATCAATATATGCTATACACGTAAGCAGTTGGTGAAATTTGAAGCTTCTAGCTGTTAAAATGGGGTAGAAATTGCGAAAAGTTTCTTATCTGAACAATCGGTTGTATGAGATATATACTATATATACAACCGATCTCTATGATTTTTTCAGACAACAATATATGCTATATAAGTAAATATTCGGTGAAATTTGAAGCTTATAGCCGTAAAAAAGGGGTCAATATGACAGTTTATATAAAGTATATAATATATATACCACCGATCTCTATGATTTTTTCAGACAACAATATATGCTATATACGTAAGCAATCGGTGAAATTTGAAGCTTATAGCTGTTAAAATGGGGTAGAAATTGCGAAAAGTTTCTTATCTGAACAATCGGTTGTATGAGATATATACTATATATACAACCGATCTCTATGATTTTTTCAGACAACAATATATGCTATATAAGTAAATATTCGGTGAAATTTGAAGCTTATAGCTGTTAAAATGGGGTAGAAATTGCGAAAAGTTTCTTATCTGAACAATCGGTTGTATGAGATATATACTATATATACAACCGATCTCTATGATTTTTTCAGACAACAATATATGCTATATACGTAAGCAGTTGGTGAAATTTGAAGCTTCTAGCTGTTAAAATGGGGTAGAAATTGCGAAAAGTTCCTTATCTGAACAATCGGTTGTGGGGGATATATACTATATATACGACCGATCTCATAAATTTTTTCAGGCAACAATATGTTCAATATACGAAAGTATATGGTGAAGTTTGAAGCTTCAATCTGTTAAATTGGGTAAAATCCTCTTTTTCTGAAAAATCGGTTGTATGGAGGATATATGCTATAGTGGTCCGATCCGGTCGGTTCCGACAAATGTCTAATCGGACACCCAAATACACCTGCTCACCAAATTTTATCAATATATCTCAAAAATTGAGGGACTAGTTTGCATACAAACAGACAGACGGACAGACGGACAGACGGACATGGCTAAAACAACTCAGCTCTTCAACCTGATTATTTCGGTATACTTAATGGTGGGTCTATCTATTTTCCTTTAAGGACTTACAATTTTCGGTTTCGTGACGAAATTAATATACCATTTCATTTTCATGAAAGGTATAAAAACGGGTAGGTACTTTGTGTGAGGATGCAAAGTTTCAGGTTTTTTGTGGTCTGCGTGTAAAAACTATGACTACGAATCACGTATTTGACACAACAATACATACTATATACGTAAGCAATCGGTGAAATTTGAAGCTTATATACTGTTAAAATGGGGAAGAAATTGCGCAAAGTTTCTTATCTGAACAATCGGTTGTATGGGATATATATTATATATACCACCGGTATCTATGATTTTCTCAGACAACAATATATGCTATACACGTAAGCATTTGGTGAAATTTGAACATATCTAAACGATTTTTAAGATAAATATAAAATAAACAAGTAAGAACGGGACTGTCTTCGGCTGTGCCGAAGACTTCATACCTTTCATGAATGGGGCTGAACAATAATCTTATCCCGTTCGTAATCTCCGAATAATCGGATGTATAAGATAAGAAATATATAGTGAACAGATCTACATACCTTAACGATTTTTAAGATAAATATAAAATAAAAAACGGGTAGGTACTTTGTGTGAGGATGCAAAGTTTCAGGTTTTTTGTGGTCTGCGTGTAAAAACTATGACTACGAATCACGTATTTCAAAAATATATGACGAAAACGTAACTATTTGATGAAATTTGATGAGTTTTGAAGATTCTAGCCGTAAAAAAGGGGTCAAAATGACAGTTTATATGAAGTATATAATATATATACGACCGATCTCTATGATTTTTTCAGACAACAATATATGCTATATACGTACGCATTTTGTGAAATTTGAAGCTTCTAACTGTTAAAACGGGGCAGAAATTGCGCAAAGTTTCTTATCTGAACAATCGGTTGTATGAGATATATACTATGTGTACCACCGATCTCAATGATTTTTTCAGACATCAATATATGCTATACACGTAAGCAGTTGGTGAAATTTGAAGCTTCTAGCTGTTAAAATGGGGCCGAAATCGTAAAAAAAATATATATATACTATATATATATACTATATATACCATCATATATATATTATATATATCACCGATCTCTATGATTTTTTGACACAACAATACATACTATATACGTAAGCAGTCGGTGAAATTTGAAGCTTATAACTGTTAAAATGGGGAAGAAATTGCGCAAAGTTTCTTATCTGAACAATCGGTTGTATGGGATATATACTATATATACCACCGGTATCTATGATTTTCTCAGACAACAATATATGCTATACACGTAAGCATTTGGTGAAATTTGAACATATCTAAACGATTTTTAAGATAAATATAAAATAAACAAGTAAGAACGGGACTGTCTTCGGCTGTGCCGAAGACTTCATACCTTTCATGAATGGGGCTGAACAATAATCTTATCCCGTTCGTGATCTCCGAATAATCGGATGTATAAGATAAGAAATATATAGTGAACAGTTCTACATACCTTAACGATTTTTAAGATAAATATAAAATAAAAAACGGGTAGGTACTTTGTGTGAGGATGCAAAGTTTCAGGTTTTTTGTGGTCTGCGTGTAAAAACTATGACTACGAATCACGTATTTCAAAAATATATGACGAAAACGTAACTATTTGATGAAATTTGATGAATTTTGAAGATTCTAGCCGTAAAAAAGGGGTCAAAATGACAGTTTATATGAAGTATATAATATATATACGACCGATCTCTATGATTTTTTCAGACAACAATATATGCTATATACGTAAGCATTTTGTGAAATTTGAAGCTTCTAGCTGTTAAAACGGGGCAGAAATTGCGCAAAGTTTCTTATCTGAACAATCGGTTGTATGAGATATATACTATGTGTACCACCGATCTCAATGATTTTTTCAGACATCAATATATGCTATACACGTAAGCAGTTGGTGAAATTTGAAGCTTCTAACTGTTAAAATGGGGCCGAAATCGTAAAAAAAATATATATATACTATATATATATACTATATATACCATCATATATATATTATATATATCACCGATCTCTATGATTTTTTGACACAACAATACATACTATATACGTAAGCAATCGGTGAAATTTGAAGCTTATAACTGTTAAAATGGGGAAGAAATTGCGCAAAGTTTCTTATCTGAACAATCGGTTGTATGGGATATATACTATATATACCACCGGTATCTATGATTTTCTCAGACAACAATATATGCTATACACGTAAGCATTTGGTGAAATTTGAACATATCTAAACGATTTTTAAGATAAATATAAAATAAAAAATAGGTAGGTAATCTGTGTGAGGATGCAAAGCTTCACGTTTTTTGTGGTCTGCATGTAAAAACTATGGCTACGAATCACGTATTTCAAAAATATATGACGTAAACGTAACTATTTGATGAAATTTGATGAATCTTGAAGCTTCTAGCCGTAAAAAAGGGGTCAATATGACAGTTTATATGAAGTATATAATATATATACCACCGATCTCTATGATTTTTTCAGACAACAATATATGCTATATACGAAAGCATTTTGTGAAATTTGAAGCTTCTAACTGTTAAAACGGGGCAGAAATTGCGTAAAGTTTCTTATCTGAACAATCGGTTGTATGAGATATATACTATGTATATAACCGATCTCAATGATTTTTTCAGACATCAATATATGCTATACACGTAAGCTGTTGGTGAAATTTGAAGCTTCTAGCTGTTAAAATGGGGTAGAAATTGCGAAAAGTTTCTTATCTGAACAATCGGTTGTATGAGATATATACTATATATAGAACCGATCTCTATGATTTTTTCAGACAACAATATATGCTATATGCGTAAGCAATCAGTGAAATTTGAAACTTATGGCTGTTAAAATGGGGTAGAAATTGCGAAAAGTTTCTTATCTGAACAATCGGTTGTATGAGATATATACTATATATACAACCGATCTCTATGATTTTTTCAGACAACAATATATGCTATATACGTAAGCAGTCGGTGAAATTTGAAGCTTATAGCTGTTAAAATGGGGTAGAAATTGCGAAAAGTTTCTTATCTGAACAATCGGTTGTATGAGATATATACTATATATACAACCGATCTCTATGATTTTTTCAGACAACAATATATGCTATATAGGTAAATATTCGGTGAAATTTGAAGCTTCTAGCTGTTAAAATGGGGTTAAAATATGCGAAAATATATATATATATACTATATATATATACTATATATACCACCATATATATACTATATATACCACCGATCTTTATGATTTTTCCAGACAACAATATATGCCATATACGTAAGCATTCGCTGAAATTTGAAGCCTCTAGCTCTTAAAATAGGGCAGTAATTACGAAAAGTTCCTTATCTGAACAATCGGTTGTGAGGGATATATACTATATATACGACCGATCTCATAAATTTTTTCAGGCAACAATATGTTCAATATACGAAAGTATATGGTGAAGTTTGAAGCTTGAATCTGTCAAATTGGGTAAGATATTACAAAAATCCTCGTTTTCTGAAAAATCGGTTGTATGGAGGATATATGCTATAGTGGTCCGATCCGGTCGGTTCCGACAAATGTCTAATCGGACACCCATATACACCTGCTCACCAAATTTTATCAAGATATCTCAAAAATTGAGGGACTAGTTTGCATACAAACAGACAGACGGACAGACGGACAGACGGACATGTCTAAAACAACTCAGCCCTTCAACCTGATTATTTCGGTATACTTTATGGTGGGTCTATCTATTTTCCTTTAAGGACTTACAATTTTCGGTTTCGTGACGAAATTAATATACCATTTCATTTTCATGAAAGGTATAAAAACAGGTAGGTACTTTGTGTGAGGATGCAAAGTTTCAGGTTTTTTGTGGTCTGCGTTTAAAAACTATGACTACGAATCACGTATTTCAAAAATATATGACGAAAACGTAACTATTTGATGAAATTTGATGAATTCTGAAGATTCTAGCCGTAAAAAAGGGGTCAAAATGACAGTTTATATGAAGTATATAATATATATACGACCGATCTCTATGATTTTTTCAGACAACAATATATGCTATATACGTAAGCATTTTGTGAAATTTAAAGCTTCTAACTGTTAAAACGGTGCAGAAATTGCGCAAAGTTTCTTATCTGAACAATCGGTTGTATAAGATATATACAATGTGTACCACCGATCTCAATGATTTTTTCAGACATCAATATATGCTATACACGTAAACAGTTGGTGAAATTTGAAGCTTCTAGCTGTTAAAATGGGGCCGAAATCGTAAAAAAAATATATATATACTATATATATATACTATATATACCATCATATATATATTATCTATATCACCGATCTCTATGATTTTTTGACACAACAATACATACTATATACGTAAGCAATCTGTGAAATTTGAAGCTTATAACTGTTAAAATGGGGAAGAAATTGCGCAAAGTTTCTTATCTGAACAATCGGTTGTATGGGATATATACTATATATACCACCGGTATCTATGATTTTCTCAGACAACAATATATGCTATACACGTAAGCATTTGGTGAAATTTGAACATATCTAAACGATTTTTAAGATAAATATAAAATAAAAAATAGGTAGGTAATCTGTGTGAGGATGCAAAGCTTCACGTTTTTTGTGGTCTGCATGTAAAAACTATGGCTACGAATCACGTATTTCAAAAATATATGACGTAAGCTTAACTATTTGATACAATTTGATGAATCTTGAAGCTTTTAGCCGTAAAAAAGGGGTCAATATGACAGTTTATATGAAGTATATAATATATATACCACCGATCTCTATGATTTTTTCAGACAACAATATATGCTATATACGAAAGCATTTTGTGAAATTTGAAGCTTCTAACTGTTAAAACGGGGCAGAAATTGCGCAAAGTTTCTTATCTGAACAATCGGTTGTATGAGATATATACTATGTATATCACCGATCTCAATGATTTTTCCAGACATCAATATATGCTATACACGTAAGCAGTTGGTGAAATTTGAAGCTTCTAGCTGTTAAAATGGGGTAGAAATTGCGAAAAGTTTCTTATCTGAACAAACGGTTTTATGAGATATATACTATATATAGAACCGATCTATATGATTTTTTCAGAAAACAATATATGCTATATACGTAAGCAATCAGTGAAATTTGAAGCTTATAGCTGTTAAAATGGGGTAGAAATTGCGAAAAGTTTCTTATCTGAACAATCGGTTGTATGAGATATATACTATATATACAACCGATCTCTATGATTTTTTCAGACAACAATATATGCTATATACGTAAGCAATCGGTGAAATTTGAAGCTTATAGCTGTTAAAATGGAGTAGAAATTGCGAAAAGTTTCTTATCTGAACAATCGGTTGTATGAGATATATACTATATATACAACCGATCTCTATGATTTTTTCAGACATCAATATATGCTATATAAGTAAATATTCGGTGAAATTGGAAGCTTCTAGCTGTTAAAATGGGGCTAAAATTTGCGAAAATATATATATATATACTATATATATATACTATATATACCACCATATATATACTATATATACCACCGATCTTTATGATTTTTTCAGACAACAATATATGCTATATACGTAAGCATTCGCTGAAATTTGAAGCCTCTAGCTCTTAAAATAGGGCAGTAATTACGAAAAGTTCCTTATCTGAACAATCGGTTGTGGGGGATATATACTATATATACGACCGATCTCATAAATTTTTTCAGGCAACAATATGTTCAATATACGAAAGTATATGGTGAAGTTTGAAGCTTCAATCTGTTAAATTGGGTAAGATATTACAAAAATCCTCTTTTTCTGAAAAATCGGTTGTATGGAGGATATATGCTATGGTGGTCCGATCCGGTCGGTTCCGACAAATGTCTAATCGGACACCCAAATACACCTGCTCACCAAATTTTATCAAGATATCTCAAAAATTGAGGGACTAGTTTGCATACAAACAGACAGACGGACAGACGGACAGACGGACATAGCTAAAACAACTCAGCTCTTCAACCTGATTATTTCGGTATACTTAATGGTGGGTCTATCTATTTTCCTTTAAGGACTTACAATTTTCGGTTTCGTGACGAAATTAATATACCATTTCATTTTCATGAAAGGTATAAAAACAGGTAGGTACTTTGTGTGAGGATGCAAAGTTTCAGGTTTTTTGTGGTCTGCGTGTAAAAACTATGACTACGAATCACGTATTTGACACAACAATACATACTATATACGTAAGCAATCGGTGAAATTTGAGGCTTATAACTGTTAAAATGGGGAAGAAATTGCGCAAAGTTTCTTATCTGAACAATCGGTTGTATGGGATATATACTATATATACCACCGGTATCTATGATTTTCTCAGACAACAATATATGCTATACACGTAAGCATTTGGTGAAATTTGAACATATCTAAACGATTTTTAAGATAAATATAAAATAAACAAGTAAGAACGGGACTGTCTTCGGCTGTGCCGAAGACTTCATACCTTTCATGAATGGGGCTGAACAATAATCTTATCCCGTTCGTAATCTCCGAACAATCGGATGTATAAGATAAGAAATATATAGTGAACAGATCTACATACCTTAACGATTTTTAAAATAAATATAAAATAAAAAACGGGTAGGTACTTTGTGTGAGGATGCAAAGTTTCAGGTTTTTTGTGGTCTGCGTGTAAAAACTATGACTACGAATCACGTATTTCAAAAATATATGACGAAAACGTAACCATTTGATGAAATTTGATGAATTTTGAAGATTCTAGCCGTAAAAAAGGGGTCAAAATGACAGTTTATATGAAGTATATAATATATATACGACCGATCTCTATGATTTTTTCAGTCAACAATATATGCTATATACGTAAGCATTTTGTGAAATTTGAAGCTTCTAACTGTTAAAACGGGGCAGAAATTGCGCAAAGTTTCTTATCTGAACAATCGGTTGTATGAGATATATACTATGTGTACCACCGATCTCAATGATTTTTTCAGACATCAATATATGCTATACACGTAAGCAGTTGGTGAAATTTGAAGCTTCTAACTGTTAAAATGGGGCCGGAATCGTAAAAAAAATATATATATACTATATATATATACTATATATACCATCATACATATATTATATATATCACCGATCTCTATGATTTTTTGACACAACAATACATACTATATACGTAAGCAATCGGTGAAATTTGAAGCTTATAACTGTTAAAATGGGGAAGAAATTGCGCAAAGTTTCTTATCTGAACAATCGGTTGTATGGGATATATACTATATATACCACCGGTATCTATGATTTTCTCAGACAACAATATATGCTATACACGTAAGCATTTGGTGAAATTTGAACATATCTAAACGATTTTTAAGATAAATATAAAATAAACAAGTAAGGAAGGCTAAGTTCGGGTGTAACCGAACATAACATACTCAGTTGAGAGCTATGGAGACAAAATAAGGAAAATCAATCTGGAGTAACCCTGGAATGTGGTTGTATAACATGTGTATCAAATGAAAGGTATTAAAGAGTATTTTAAGAGAGAATAGGCCATAGTTCTATGGATGAACGCCATTTAGGGATATCGCCATAAAGGTAGACCAGGGCTGACTCTAGAATTTGTTTGTACGATATGGGTATCAAATGAAAGGTGTTACTGAGCATTTTAAGAGGGAGTGGGCCTTAGGTCTATCGGTGGACGCCTTTTCGAGATGTCCCCATTAAGGTGGACCAGGGGTGATTCTATAATGTGTTTGTACGATATGGGTATCAAATGAAAGCTGTTAATGAGTATTTTGAAAAGGAGTGATCCTTAGTTCCATAGGTGGACGCCGTTTCGAGATATCGCCATAAAGGTGGACCAGGGGTGTCTCTAGAATGTGTTTGTACGATATGGGAATCAAATGAAAAGTGTTACTGAGCATTTTAAGAGGGAGTGGGCATTAGGTCTATAGGTGGACGCCTTTTCGAGATATCGCCATTAGGGTGGGCCAGGGGTGACTCTAGAATGTTTGTACGGTATGGGTAGCAAACGAAAGGTGTTACTGAGCATTTTAAGAGGGAGTGGGCATGAGGTCTATAGGTGGACGCCTTTTCGAGATATCGTCATTAGGGTGGGCCAGGGGTGACTCTAGAATGTGTTTGTACGATATGTGTATCAAATGAAAGGTGGTAAGGAGTATTTTAAAAGGGAGTAATCCTTAGTTCTATAGGTGGACGCCTTTTCGAGATATCGTCATTAGGGTGGGCCAGGGGTGACTCTAGAATGTGTTTGTACGATATGGGTATCAAATGAAAGGTGGTAAGGAGTATTTTAAAAGGGAGTAATCCTTAGTTCTATAGGTGGACGCCTTTTCGAGATATCGCCATAAAGGTGGACCAAGGGTGACTCTAAAATGTTTGTACGATATGGGTATCAAACGAAAGGTGTTACTGAGCATTTTAAGAGGGAGTGGGCATTAGGTCTATAGGTGGACGCCTTTTCGAGATATCGCCATTAGGGTGGGCCAGGGTGACTCTAGAATGTGTTTGTACGATATGGGTATCAAATGAAAGGTGGTAATGAGTATTTTAAAAGGGAGTAATCCTTAGTTCTATAGGTGGACGCCTTTTCGAGATATCGCCATAAAGCTGGACCAAGGGTGACTCTAGAATGTTTGTACGGTATGGGTATCAAACGAAAGGTGTTACTGAGCATTTTAAGAGGGAGTGGGCATTAGGTCTATAGGTGGACGCCTTTTCGAGATATCGCCATTAGGGTGGGCCAGGGTGACTCTAGAATGTGTTTGTACGATATGGGTATCAAATGAAAGGTGGTAATGAGTATTTTAAAAGGGAGTAATCCTTAGTTCTATAGGTGGACGCCTTTTCGAGATATCGCCATAAAGCTGGACCAAGGGTGACTCTAGAATGTTTGTACGGTATGGGTATCAAACGAAAGGTGTTACTGAGCATTTTAAGAGGGAGTGGGCATTAGGTCTATAGGTGGACGCCTTTTCGAGATATCGCCATTAGGGTGGGACAGGGGTGACTCTAGAATGTTTGTATGATATGGGTATCAAACGAAAGGTGTTACTGAGCATTTTAAGAGGGAGTGTACATTAGGTCTATAGGTGGACGCCTTTTCGAGATATCGCCATTAGGGTGGGTCAGGGGTGACTCTAGAATGTTTGTACGATATGGGTATCAAACGAAAGGTGTTACTGAGCATTTTAAGAGGGAGTGGACATTAGGTCTATAGGTGGACGCCTTTTCGAGTTATCGCCATTAGGGTGGGCCAGGGTGACTCTAGAATGTGTTTGTACGATATGGGTATCAAATGAAAGGTGGTAATGAGTATTTTAAAAGGGAGTAATCCTTTGTTCTATAGGTGGACGCCTTTTCGAAATATCGCCATTAGGGTGGGCCAGGTGTGACTCTAGAATGTTTGTACGATATGGGTATCAAACGAAAGCTGTTACTGAGCATTTTAAGAGGGAGTGGGCAATAGGTCTATAGGTGGACGCCTTTTCGAGATATTGCCATTAGGGTGGGCCAGGGGTGACTCTAGAATGTTTGTACGATATGGGTATCAAACGAAAGGTGTTACTGAGCATTTTAAGAGGGAGTGGACACTAGGTCTATAGGTGGACGCCTTTTCGAGATATCGCCATTAGGGTGGGCCAGGGGTTACTCTAGAATGTTTGTACGATATGGGTATCAAACGAAAGGTGTTACTGAGCATTTTAAGAGAGAGGGGGCATTAGTTCTATAGGTGGACGCCTTTTCGAGATATCGCCATTAGGGTGGGACAGGGGTGACTCTGGTATGTTTTTGTACGATATGGATATCAAATTAAAGGTATTAATGAGGGTTTTAAAAGCGAGTGGCCCTTAGATGTATATGTGAAGGCGTTCTCGTGATATCCACCAAAATGTGGACCAGGTGATCCAGAAAATCATCTGTCGGGTACTGCTAATTTATTTATATATGCAATACCACTAACAGTATTCCTGCCAAGATTCCAAGGGCTGTTGATTTCGCCTTGTAGAACTTTTTCATTTTCTTCTACTTAATATGGTAGGTGTCACACCCATTTTACAAAGATTTTTCCAAAGTTATATTTTGCGTCAACAAACCAATCCAGTTACCATGTTTCATCCCTTTTTTCGTATTTGGTATAGAATTATGGCATTTTTTTCATTTTTCGTAATTTTCGATATCGATAAAGTGGGCGTGGTTATGGTCAGATTTCGCCCATTTTTTATACCAAGAAAAAGTGAGCTCAGGTAAGTACGTGGGCTAAGTTTAGTAAAGATATATCGGATTTTGCTCAAGTTATTGTGTTAATGGCCGAGCGGAAGGACAGACGGTGGACTGTGTATAAAAACTGGGCGTGGCTTCCACCGATTTCGCCCATTTTCACAGAGAACAGTTACCGTCATAGAATCTATGCTCCTACCAAATTTGAGAAGGATTGGTAAATTTTTGTTCGACTTATGGCAATAAAAGTATTCTAGACAAACTAAATGAAAATGGGCGGAGCCACGCCCATTTTGAAATTTTCTTTTATTTTTGTATTTTGTTGCATCATATCATTACTGGAGTTGAATTTTGACTTAATTTACTTATATACAGTAAAGATATTAAATTTTTTGTTAAAATTTGAATTTAAAAACATTTTTTTTTAAAAAGTGGGCGTGTTCTTAATCCAATTTTGCTAATTTTTATTTAGCACATATAGAGTAATAGTAGTAACGTTCCTGCCAAATTTCATCATGATATCTTCAACGACTGCCAAATTACAGCTTGCAAAACTTTTAAATTACCTTCTTGTAAAAGTGGGCGGGGCCACGCCCATTGTCCAAAATCTTACTAATTTTCTATTCTGCGTCATAACGTCAACCCATCTACCAAGTTTTGTCGCTTTATCTGTCTTTTGTAATGAGTTATCGCACTTTTTCGGTTTTTCGAAATTTTCGATATCGAAAAAGTGGGCGTGGTTATAGTCCGATATCGTTCATTTTAAATAGCGATCTGAGATGAGTGCTCAGGAACCTACATACCAAATTTCATCAAGATACCTCAAAATTTACTCAAGTTATCGTGTTAACGGACGGACGGACGGACGGACGGACGGACGGACGGACATGGCTCAATCAAATTTTTTTTCGATCCTGATTATTTTGATATATGGAAGTCTATATCTATCTCGATTCCTTTATATATGTACAACCAACCGTTATCCAATCAAACTTAATATACTCTGTGAGCTCTGCTCAGGTAGGTAATCTGTGTGAGGATGCAAAGCTTCACGTTTTTTGTGGTCTGCATGTAAAAACTATGGCTACGAATCACGTATTTCAAAAATATATGACGTAAACGTAACTATTTGATGAAATTTGATGAATCTTGAAGCTTCTAGCCGTAAAAAAGGGGTCAATATGACAGTTTATATGAAGTATATAATATATATACCACCGATCTCTATGATTTTTTCAGACAACAATATATGCTATATACGTAAGCATTTTGTGAAATTTGAAGCTTCTAACTGTTAAAACGGGGCAGAAATTGCGCAAAGTTTCTTATCTGAACAATCGGTTGTATGAGATATATACTATGTATATCACCGATCTCAATGATTTTTTCAGACATCAATATATGCTATACACGTAAGGAGTTGGTGAAATTTGAAGCTTCTAGCTGTTAAAATGGGGTAGAAATTGCGAAAAGTTTCTTATCTGAACAATCGGTTGTATGAGATATATACTATATATAGAACCGATCTCTATGATTTTTTCAGACAACAATATATGCTATATAAGTAAATATTCGGTGAAATTGGAAGCTTCTAGCTGTTAAAATGGGGCTAAAATTTGCGAAAATATATATATATATACTATATATATATATTATATATACCACCATATATATACTATATATACCACCGATCTTTATGATTTTTTCAGACAACAATATATGCTATATACGTAGCCTCTAGCTCTTAAAATAGGGCAGTAATTACGAAAAGTTCCTTATCTGAACAATCGGTTGTGGGGGATATACACTATATATACGACCGATCTCATAAATTGTTTCAGGCAACAATATGTTCAATATACGAAAGTATATGGTGAAGTTTGAAGCTTCAATCTGTTAAATTGGGTAAGATATTACAAAAATCCTCTTTTTCTGAAAAATCGGTTGTATGGAGGATATATGCTATAGTGGTCCGATCCGGTCGGTTCCGACAAATGTCTAATCGGACACCCAAATACACCTGCTCACCAAATTTTATCAAGATATCTCAAAAATTGAGGGACTAGTTTGCATACAAACAGACAGACGGACAGACGGACAGACGGACATGGCTAAAACAACTCAGCTCTTCAACCTGATTATTTCGGTATACTTAATGGTTCCTTTTCCTTTAAGGACTTACAATTTTCGGTTTCGTGACGAAATTAATATACCATTTCATTTTCATGAAAGGTATAAAAAAGGGTAGGTACTTTGTGTGAGGATGCAAAGTTTCAGGTTTTTTGTGGTCTGCGTGTAAAAACTATGACTACGAATCACGTGTTTCAAAAATATATGACGAAAACGTAACTATTTGATGAAATTTGATGAATTTTGAAGATTCTAGCCGTAAAAAAGGGGTCAAAATGACAGTTTATATGAAGTATATAATATATATACGACCGATCTCTATGATTTTTTTAGACAACAATATATGCTATATACGTAAGCATTTTGTGAAATTTGAAGCTTCTAACTGTTAAAACGGGGCAGAAATTGCGCAAAGTTTCTTATCTGAACAATCGGTTGTATGAGATATATACTATGTGTACCACCGATCTCAATGATTTTTTCAGACATCAATATATGCTATACACGTAAGCAGTTGGTGAAATTTGAAGCTTCTAGCTGTTAAAATGGGGCCGAAATCGTAAAAAAAATATATATATACTATATATATATACTATATATACCATCATATATATATTATATATATCACCGATCTCTATGATTTTTTGACACAACAATACATGCTATATACGTAAGCAATCGGTGAAATTTGAAGCTTATAACTGTTAAAATGGGGAAGAAATTGCGCAAAGTTTCTTATCTGAACAATCGGTTGTATGGGATATATACTATATATACCACCGGTATCTATGATTTTCTCAGACAACAATATATGCTATACACGTAAGCATTTGGTGAAATTTGAACATATCTAAACGATTTTTAAGATAAATATAAAATAAACAAGTAAGGAAGGCTAAGTTCGGGTGTAACCGAACATAACATACTCAGTTGAGAGCTATGGAGACAAAATAAGGAAAATCAATCTGGGGTAACCCTGGAATGTGGTTGTATAACATGTGTATCAAATGAAAGGTATTAAAGAGTATTTTAAGAGAGAATAGGCCATAGTTCTATGGATGAACGCCATTTAGGGATATCGCCATAAAGGTAGACCAGGGCTGACTCTAGAATTTGTTTGTACGATATGGGTATCAAATGAAAGGTGTTACTGAGCATTTTAAGAGGGAGTGGGCCTTAGGTCTATCGGTGGACGCCTTTTCGAGATGTCCCCATTAAGGTGGACCAGGGGTGATTCTATAATGTGTTTGTACGATATGGGTATCAAATGAAAGCTGTTAATGAGTATTTTGAAAAGGAGTGATCCTTAGTTCCATAGGTGGACGCCGTTTCGAGATATCGCCATAAAGGTGGACCAGGGGTGTCTCTAGAATGTGTTTGTACGATATGGGAATCAAATGAAAGGTGTTACTGAGCATTTTAAGAGGGAGTGGGCATTAGGTCTATAGGTGGACGCCTTTTCGAGATATCGCCATTAGGGTGGGCCAGGGGTGACTCTAGAATGTTTGTACGGTATGGGTAGCAAACGAAAGGTGTTACTGAGCATTTTAAGAGGGAGTGGGCATGAGGTCTATAGGTGGACGCCTTTTCGAGATATCGTCATTAGGGTGGGCCAGGGGTGACTCTAGAATGTGTTTGTACGATATGGGTATCAAATGAAAGGTGGTAAGGAGTATTTTAAAAGGGAGTAATCCTTAGTTCTATAGGTGGACGCCTTTTCGAGATATCGTCATTAGGGTGGGCCAGGGGTGACTCTAGAATGTGTTTGTACGATATGGGTATCAAATGAAAGGTGGTAAGGAGTATTTTAAAAGGGAGTAATCCTTAGTTCTATAGGTGGACGCCTTTTCGAGATATCGCCATAAAGGTGGACCAAGGGTGACTCTAGAATGTTTGTACGATATGGGTATCAAACGAAAGGTGTTACTGAGCATTTTAAGAGGGAGTGGGCATTAGGTCTATAGGTGGACGCCTTTTCGAGATATCGCCATTAGGGTGGGCCAGGGTGACTCTAGAATGTGTTTGTACGATATGGGTATCAAATGAAAGGTGGTAATGAGTATTTTAAAAGGGAGTAATCCTTAGTTCTATAGGTGGACGCCTTTTCGAGATATCGCCATAAAGCTGGACCAAGGGTGACTCTAGAATGTTTGTACGGTATGGGTATCAAACGAAAGGTGTTACTGAGCATTTTAAGAGGGAGTGGGCATTAGGTCTATAGGTGGACGCCTTTTCGAGATATCGCCATTAGGGTGGGCCAGGGTGACTCTAGAATGTGTTTGTACGATATGGGTATCAAATGAAAGGTGGTAATGAGTATTTTAAAAGGGAGTAATCCTTAGTTCTATAGGTGGACGCCTTTTCGAGATATCGCCATAAAGCTGGACCAAGGGTGACTCTAGAATGTTTGTACGGTATGGGTATCAAACGAAAGGTGTTACTGAGCATTTTAAGAGGGAGTGGGCATTAGGTCTATAGGTGGACGCCTTTTCGAGATATCGCCATTAGGGTGGGACAGGGGTGACTCTAGAATGTTTGTATGATATGGGTATCAAACGAAAGGTGTTACTGAGCATTTTAAGAGGGAGTGTACATTAGGTCTATAGGTGGACGCCTTTTCGAGATATCGCCATTAGGGTGGGTCAGGGGTGACTCTAGAATGTTTGTACGATATGGGTATCAAACGAAAGGTGTTACTGAGCATTTTAAGAGGGAGTGGACATTAGGTGTATAGGTGGACGCCTTTTCGAGTTATCGCCATTAGGGTGGGCCAGCGTGACTCTAGAATGTGTTTGTACGATATGGGTATCAAATGAAAGGTGGTAATGAGTATTTTAAAAGGGAGTAATCCTTAGTTCTATAGGTGGACGCCTTTTCGAAATATCGCCATTAGGGTGGGCCAGGTGTGACTCTAGAATGTTTGTACGATATGGTTATCAAACGAAAGCTGTTACTGAGCATTTTAAGAGGGAGTGGGCATTAGGTCTATAGGTGGACGCCTTTTCGAGATATTGCCATTAGGGTGGGCCAGGGGTGACTCTAGAATGTTTGTACGATATGGGTATCAAACGAAAGGTGTTACTGAGCATTTTAAGAGGGAGTGGACACTAGGTCTATAGGTGGACGCCTTTTCGAGATATCGCCATTAGGGTGGGCCAGGGGTTACTCTAGAATGTTTGTACGATATGGGTATCAAACGAAAGGTGTTACTGAGCATTTTAAGAGAGAGGGGACATTAGTTCTATAGGTGGACGCCTTTTCGAGATATCGCCATTAGGGTGGGACAGGGGTGACTCTGGTATGTTTTTGTACGATATGGATATCAAATTAAAGGTATTAATGAGGGTTTTAAAAGCGAGTGGCCCTTAGATGTATATGTGAAGGCGTTCTCGTGATATCCACCAAAATGTGGACCAGGTGATCCAGAAAATCATCTGTCGGGTACTGCTAATTTATTTATATATGCAATACCACTAACAGTATTCCTGCCAAGATTCCAAGGGCTGTTGATTTCGCCTTGTAGAACTTTTTCATTTTCTTCTACTTAATATGGTAGGTGTCACACCCATTTTACAAAGATTTTTCCAAAGTTATATTTTGCGTCAACAAACCAATCCAGTTACCATGTTTCATCCCTTTTTTCGTATTTGGTATAGAATTATGGCATTTTTTTCATTTTTCGTAATTTTCGATATCGATAAAGTGGGCGTGGTTATGGTCAGATTTCGCCCATTTTTTATACCAAGAAAAAGTGAGCTCAGGTAAGTATGTGGGCTAAGTTTAGTAAAGATATATCGGATTTTGCTCAAGTTATTGTGTTAATGGCCGAGCGGAAGGACAGACGGTGGACTGTGTACAAAAACTGGGCGTGGCTTCCACCGATTTCGCCCATTTTCACAGAGAACAGTTACCGTCATAGAATCTATGCTCCTACCAAATTTGAGAAGGATTGGTAAATTTTTGTTCGACTTATGGCAATAAAAGTATTCTAGACAAACTAAATGAAAATGGGCGGAGCCACGCCCATTTTGAAATTTTCTTTTATTTTTGTATTTTGTTGCATCATATCATTACTGGAGTTGAATTTTGACTTAATTTACTTATATACAGTAAAGATATTAAATTTTTTGTTAAAATTTGAATTTAAAAACATTTTTTTTTAAAAAGTGGGCGTGTTCTTAATCCAATTTTGCTAATTTTTATTTAGCACATATAGAGTAATAGTAGTAACGTTCCTGCCAAATTTCATCATGATATCTTCAACGACTGCCAAATTACAGCTTGCAAAACTTTTAAATTACCTTCTTGTAAAAGTGGGCGGGGCCACGCCCATTGTCCAAAATCTTACTAATTTTCTATTCTGCGTCATAACGTCAACCCATCTACCAAGTTTCGTCGCTTTATCTGTCTTTTGTAATGAGTTATCGCACTTTTTCGATTTTTCGAAATTTTCGATATCGAAAAAGTGGGCGTGGTTATAGTCCGATATCGTTCATTTTAAATAGCGATCTGAGATGAGTACTCAGGAACCTACATACCAAATTTCATCAAGATACCTCAAAATTTACTCAAGTTATCGTGTTAACGGACGGACGGACGGACGGACGGACGGACATGGCTCAATCAAATTTTTTTTCGATTCTGATTATTTTGATATATGGAAGTCTATATCTATCTCGATTCCTTTATATATGTACAACCAACCGTTATCCAATCAAACTTAATATACTCTGTGAGCTCTGCTCAACTGAGTATAAAAATAGGTAGGTAATCTGTGTGAGGATGCAAAGCTTCACGTTTTTTGTGGTCTGCATGTAAAAACTATGGCTACGAATCACGTATTTCAAAAATATATGACGTAAACGTAACTATTTGATGAAATTTGATGAATCTTGAAGCTTCTAGCCGTAAAAAAGGGGTCAATATGACAGTTTATATGAAGTATATAATATATACCACCGATCTCTATGATTTTTTCAGACAACAATATATGCTATATACGAAAGCATTTTGTGAAATTTGAAGCTTCTAACTGTTAAAACGGGGCAGAAATTGCGCAAAGTTTCTTATCTGAACAATCGGTTGTATGAGATATATACTATGTATATCACCGATCTCAATGATTTTTTCAGACATCAATATATGCTATACACGTAAGCAGTTGGTGAAATTTGAAGCTTCTAGCTGTTAAAATGGGGTAGAAATTGCGAAAAGTTTCTTATCTGAACAATCGGTTGTATGAGATATATACTATATATAGAACCGATCTCTATGATTTTTTCAGACAACAATATATGCTATATACGTAAGCAATCAGTGAAATTTGAAGCTTATAGCTGTTAAAATGGGGTAGAAATTGCGAAAAGTTTCTTATCTGAACAATCGGTTGTATGAGATATATACTATATATACAACCGATCTCTATGATTTTTTCAGACAACAATATATGCTATATACGTAAGCAATCGGTGAAATTTGAAGCTTATAGCTGTTAAAATGGGGTAGAAATTGCGAAAAGTTTCTTATCTGAACAATCGGTTGTATGAGATATATACTATATATACAACCGATCTCTATGAATTTTTCAGACAACAATATATGCTATATAAGTAAATATTCGGTGAAATTTGAAGCTTCTAGCTGTTAAAATGGCGCTAAAATTTGCGAAAATATATATATATATACTATATATATATACTATATATACCACCATATATATACTATATATACCACCGATCTTTATGATTTTTTCAGACAACAATATATGCTATATACGTAAGCATTCGCTGAAATTTGAAGCCTCTAGTTCTTAAAATAGGGCAGTAATTACGAAAAGTTCCTTATCTGAACAATCGGTTGTGGGGGATATTTACTATATATACGACCGATCTCATAAATTTTTTCAGGCAACAATATGTTCAATATACGAAAGTATATGGTGAAGTTTGAAGCTTCAATCTGTTAAATTGCGTAAGATATTACAAAAATCCTCTTTTTCTGAAAAATCGGTTGTATGGAGGATATATGCTATAGTGGTCCGATCCGGTCGGTTCCGACAAATGTCTAATCGGACACCCAAATACACCTGCTCACCAAATTTTATCAAGATATCTCAAAAATTGAGGGACTAGTTTGCATACAAACAGACAGACGGACAGACGGACATGGCTAAAACAACTCAGCTCTTCAACCTGATTATTTCGGTATACTTAATGGTGGGTCTATCTATTTTCCTTTAAGGACTTACAATTTTCGGTTTCGTGACGAAATTAATATACCATTTCATTTTCATGAAAGGTATAAAAACAGGTAGGTACTTTGTGTGAGGATGCAAAGTTTCAGGTTTTTTGTGGTCTGCGTGTAAAAACTATGACTACGAATCACGTATTTCAAAAATATATGACGAAAACGTAACTATTTGATGAAATTTGATGAATTTTGAAGATTCTAGCCGTAAAAAAGGGGTCAAAATGACAGTTTATATGAAGTATATAATATATATACGACCGATCTCTATGATTTTTTCAGACAACAATATATGCTATATACGTAAGCATTTTGTGAAATTTGAAGCTTCTAACTGTTAAAACGGGGCAGAGATTGTGCAAAGTTTCTTATCGTTGTATGAGATATACACTATGTGTATCACCGATCTCAATGATTTTTTCAGACATCAATATATGCTATACACGTAAACAGTTGGTGAAATTTGAAGCTTCTAGCTGTTAAAATGGGGCCGAAATCGTAAAAAAAATATATATATACTATATATATACTATATATACCATCATATATATATTATCTATATCACCGATCTCTATGATTTTTTGACACAACAATACATACTATATACGTAAGCAATCGGTGAAATTTGAAGCTTATAACTGTTAAAATGGGGAAGAAATTGCGCAAAGTTTCTTATCTGAACAATCGGTTGTATGGGATATATACTATATATACCACCGGTATCTATGATTTTCTCAGACAACAATATATGCTATACACGTAAGCATTTGGTGAAATTTGAACATATCTAAACGATTTTTAAGATAAATATAAAATAAACAAGTAAGGAAGGCTAAGTTCGGGTGTAACCGAACATAACATACTCAGTTGAGAGCTATGGAGACAAAATAAGGAAAATCAATCTGGGGTAACCCTGGAATGTGGTTGTATAACATGTGTATCAAATGAAAGGTATTAAAGAGTATTTTAAGAGAGAATAGGCCATAGTTCTATGGATGAACGCCATTTAGGGATATCGCCATAAAGGTAGACCAGGGCTGACTCTAGAATTTGTTTGTACGATATGGGTATCAAATGAAAGGTGTTACTGAGCATTTTAAGAGGGAGTGGGCCTTAGGTCTATCGGTGGACGCCTTTTCGAGATGTCCCCATTAAGGTGGACCAGGGGTGATTCTATAATGTGTTTGTACGATATGGGTATCAAATGAAAGCTGTTAATGAGTATTTTGAAAAGGAGTGATCCTTAGTTCCATAGGTGGACGCCGTTTCGAGATATCGCCATAAAGGTGGACCAGGGGTGTCTCTAGAATGTGTTTGTACGATATGGGAATCAAATGAAAGGTGTTACTGAGCATTTTAAGAGGGAGTGGGAATTAGGTCTATAGGTGGACGCCTTTTCGAGATATCGCCATTAGGGTGGGCCAGGGGTGACTCTAGAATGTTTGTACGGTATGGGTATCAAACGAAAGGTGTTACTGAGCATTTTAAGAGGGAGTGGGCATGAGGTCTATAGGTGGACGCCTTTTCGAGATATCGTCATTAGGGTGGGCCAGGGGTGACTCTAGAATGTGTTTGTACGATATGGGTATCAAATGAAAGGTGGTAAGGAGTATTTTAAAAGGGAGTAATCCTTAGTTCTATAGGTGGACGCCTTTTCGAGATATCGTCATTAGGGTGGGCCAGGGGTGACTCTAGAATGTGTTTGTACGATATGGGTATCAAATGAAAGGTGGTAAGGAGTATTTTAAAAGGGAGTAATCCTTAGTTCTATAGGTGGACGCCTTTTCGAGATATCGCCATAAAGCTGGACCAAGGGTGACTCTAGAATGTTTGTACGGTATGGGTATCAAACGAAAGGTGTTACTGAGCATTTTAAGAGGGAGTGGGCATTAGGTCTATAGGTGGACGCCTTTTCGAGATATCGCCATTAGGGTGGGCCAGGGTGACTCTAGAATGTGTTTGTACGATATGGGTATCAAATGAAAGGTGGTAATGAGTATTTTAAAAGGGAGTAATCCTTAGTTCTATAGGTGGACGCCTTTTCGAGATATCGCCATAAAGCTGGACCAAGGGTGACTCTAGAATGTTTGTACGG
Organism: Eurosta solidaginis; assembly: GCF_040869045.1. Lineage (NCBI taxonomy): Eukaryota > Metazoa > Arthropoda > Insecta > Diptera > Tephritidae > Eurosta > Eurosta solidaginis. The sequence continues at coordinate 84,772,440 of NC_090324.1, read as the reverse complement.
TATGGGTATCAAACGAAAGGTGTTACTGAGCATTTTAAGAGGGAGTGGGCATTAGGTCTATAGGTGGACGCCTTTTCGAGATATCGCCATTAGGGTGGGCCAGGTGTGACTCTAGAATGTTTGTACGATATGGGTATCAAACGAAAGGTGTTACTGAGCATTTTAAGAGCGAGTGGGCATTAGGTCTATAGGTGGACGCCTTTTCGAGATATCGCCATTAGGGTGGGACAGGGGTGACTCTAGAATGTTTGTATGATATGGGTATCAAACGAAAGGTGTTACTGAGCATTTTAAGAGGGAGTGTACATTAGGTCTATAGGTGGACGCCTTTTCGAGATATCGCCATTAGGGTGGGTCAGGGGTGACTCTAGAATGTTTGTACGATATGGGTATCAAACGAAAGGTGTTACTGAGCATTTTAAGAGGGAGTGGACATTAGGTCTATAGGTGGACGCCTTTTCGAGTTATCGCCATTAGGGTGGGCCAGGGTGACTCTAGAATGTGTTTGTACGATATGGGTATCAAATGAAAAGGTGGTAATGAGTATTTTTAAAAGGGAGTAATCCTTAGTTCTATAGGTGGACGCCTTTTCGAAATATCGCCATTAGGGTGGGCCAGGTGTGACTCTAGAATGTTTGTACGATATGGGTATCAAACGAAAGCTGTTACTGAGCATTTTAAGAGGGAGTGGGCATTAGGGTCTATAGGTGGACGCCTTTTCGAGATATTGCCATTAGGGTGGGCCAGGGGTGACTCTAGAATGTTTGTACGATATGGGTATCAAACGAAAGGTGTTACTGAGCATTTTAAGAGGGAGTGGACACTAGGTCTATAGGTGGACGCCTTTTCGAGATATCGCCATTAGGGTGGGCCAGGGGTTACTCTAGAATGTTTGTACGATATGGGTATCAAAACGAAAGGTGTTACTGGAGCATTTTAAGAGAGAGGGGGCATTAGTTCTATAGGTGGACGCCCTTTTCGAGATATCGCCATTAGGGTGGGACAGGGGTGACTCTGGTATGTTTTTGTACGATATGGATATCAAATTAAAGGTATTAATGAGGGTTTTAAAAGCGAGTGGCCCTTAGATGTATATGTGAAGGCGTTCTCGTGATATCCACCAAAATGTGGACCAGGTGATCCAGAAAATCATCTGTCGGGTACTGCTAATTTATTTATATATGCAATACCACTAACAGTATTCCTGCCAAGATTCCAAGGGCTGTTGATTTCGCCTTGTAGAACTTTTTCATTTTCTCCTACTTAATATGGTAGGTGTCACACCCATTTTTACAAAGATTTTTCCAAAGTTATATTTTGCGTCAACAAACCAATCCAGTTACCATGTTTCATCCCTTTTTTCGTATTTGGTATAGAATTATGGCATTTTTTTCATTTTTCGTAATTTTCGATATCGATAAAGTGGGCGTGGTTATGGTCAGATTTCGCCCATTTTTTTATACCAAGAAAAAGTGAGCTCAGGTAAGTACGTGGGCTAAGTTTAGTAAAGATATATCGGATTTTGCTCAAGTTATTGTGTTAATGGCCGAGCGGAAGGACAGACGGTGGACTGTGTATAAAAACTGGGCGTGGCTTCCACCGATTTCGCCCATTTTCACAAAGAACAGTTACCGTCATAAAATCTATGCTCCTACCAAATTTGAGAAGGTTTGGTGAATTTTTGTTCGACTTATGGCAATAAAAGTATTCTAGACAAACTAAATGAAAATGGGCGGAGCCACGCCCATTTTGAAATTTTCTTTTATTTTTGTATTTTGTTGCATCATATCATTACTGGAGTTGAATTTTGACTTAATTTACTTATATACAGTAAAGATATTAAATTTTTTGTTAAAATTTGAATTTAAAAAAATTTTTTTTTAAAAAGTGGGCGTGTTCTTAATCCAATTTTGCTAATTTTTATTTAGCACATATAGAGTAATAGTAGTAACGTTCCTGCCAAATTTCATCATGATATCTTCAACGACTGCCAAATTACAGCTTGCAAAACTTTTAAATTACCTTCTTGTAAAAGTGGGCGGGGCCACGCCCATTGTCCAAAATCTTACTAATTTTCTATTCTGCGTCATAACGTCAACCCATCTACCAAGTTTCGTCGCTTTATCTGTCTTTTGTAATGAGTTATCGCACTTTTTCGGTTTTTCGAAATATTCGATATCGAAAAAGTGGGCGTGGTTATAGTCCGATATCGTTCATTTTAAATAGCGATCTGAGATGAGTGCTCAGGAACTTACATACCAAATTTCATCAAGATACCTCAAAATTTACTCAAGTTATCGTGTTAACGGACGGACGGACGGACGGACGGACATGGCTCAATCAAATTTTTTTTCGATCCTGATTATTTTGATATATGGAAGTCTATATCTATCTCGATTCCTTTATATATGTACAACCAACCGTTATCCAATCAAACTTAATATACTCTGTGAGCTCTGCTCAACTGAGTATAAAAATAGGTAGGTAATCTGTGTGAGGATGCAAAGCTTCACGTTTTTTGTGGTCTGCATGTAAAAACTATGGCTACGAATCACGTATTTCAAAAATATATGACGTAAACGTAACTATTTGATGAAATTTGATGAATCTTTAAGCTTCTAGCCGTAAAAAAGGGGTCAATATGACAGTTTATATGAAGTATATAATATATATACCACCGATCTCTATGATTTTTTCAGACAACAATATATGCTATATACGAAAGCATTTTGTGAAATTTGAAGCTTCTAACTGTTAAAACGGGGCAGAAATTGCGCAAAGTTTCTTATCTGAACAATCGGTTGTATGAGATATATACTATGTATATCACCGATCTCAATGATTTTTTCAGACATCAATATATGCTATACACGTAAGCAGTTGGTGGAAATTTGAAGCTTCTAGCTGTTAAAATGGGGTAGAAATTGCGAAAAGTTTCTTATCTGAACAATCGGTTTTATGAGATATATACTATATATAGAACCGATCTCTATGATTTTTTCAGACAACAATATATGCTATATACGTAAGCAATCAGTGAAATTTGAAGCTTATAGCTGTTAAAATGGGGTAGAAATTGCGAAAAGTTTCTTATCTGAACAATCGGTTGTATGAGATATATACTATATATACAACCGATCTCTATGATTTTTTGAGACAACAATATATGCTATATACGTAAGCAATCGGTGAAATTTGAAGCTTATAGCTGTTAAAATGGAGTAGAAATTGCGAAAAGTTTCTTATCTGAACAATCGGTTGTATGAGATATATACTATATATACAACCGATCTCTATGATTTTTTCAGACAACAATATATGCTATATAAGTAAATATTCGGTGAAATTTGAAGCATCTAGCTGTTAAAATGGGGCTAAAATTTGCGAAAATATATATATATATACTATATATATATACTATATATACCACCATATATATACTATATATACCACCGATCTTTATGATTTTTTCAGACAACAATATATGCTATATACGTAAGCATTCGCTGAAATTTGAAGCCTCTAGCTCTTAAAATAGGGCAGTAATTACGAAAAGTTCCTTATCTGAACAATCGGTTGTGGGGGATATATACTATATATACGACCGATCTCATAAATTTTTTCAGGCAACAATGTGTTCAATATACGAAAGTATATGGTGAAGTTTGAAGCTTCAATCTGTTAAATTGGGTAAGATATTACAAAAATCCTCTTTTTCTGAAAAATCGGTTGTATGGAGGATATATGCTATAGTGGTCCGATCCGGTCGGTTCCGACAAATGTCTAATCGGACACCCAAATACACCTGCTCACCAAATTTTATCAAGATATCTCAAAAATTGAGGGACTAGTTTGCATACAAGCAGACAGACGGACAGACGGACAGACGGACATGGCTAAAACAACTCAGCTCTTCAACCTGATTATTTCGGTATACTTAATGGTGGGTCTATCTATTTTCCTTTAAGGACTTACAATTTTCGGTTTCGTGACGAAATTAATATACCATTTCATTTTCATGAAAGGTATAAAAATAGGTAGGTAATCTGTGTGAGGATGCAAAGCTTCACGTTTTTTGTGGTCTGCATGTAAAAACTATGGCTACGAATCACGTATTTCAAAAATATATGACGTAAACGTAACTATTTGATGAAATTTGATGAATCTTGAAGCTTCTAGCCATAAAAAAGGGGTCAATATGACAGTTTATATGAAGTATATAATATATATACCACCGATCTCTATGATTTTTTCAGACAACAATATATGCTATATACGAAAGCATTTTGTGAAATTTGAAGCTTCTAACTGTTAAAACGGGGCAGAAATTGCGCAAAGTTTCTTATCTGAACAATCGGTTGTATGAGATATATACTATGTATATCACCGATCTCAATGATTTTTTCAGACATCAATATATGCTATACACGTAATCTGTTGGTGAAATTTGAAGCTTCTAGCTGTTAAAATGGGGTAGAAATTGCGAAAAGTTTCTTATCTGAACAATCGGTTGTATGAGATATATACTATATATAGAACCGATCTCTATGATTTTTTCAGACAACAATATATGCTATATACGTAAGCAATCAGTGAAATTTGAAGCTTATAGCTGTTAAAATGGGGTAGAAATTGCGAAAAGTTTCTTATCTGAACAATCGGTTGTATGAGATATATACTATATATACAACCGATCTCTATGATTTTTTCAGACAACAATATATGCTATATACGTAAGCAATCGGTGAAATTTGAAGCTTATAGCTGTTAAAATGGGGTAGAAATTGCGAAAAGTTTCTTATCTGAACAATCGGTTGTATGAGATATATACTATATATACAACCGATCTCTATGATTTTTTCAGACAACAATATATACTATATAAGTAAGTATTCGGTGAAATTTGAAGCTTCTAGCTGTTAAAATGGGGCTAAAATTTGCGAAAATATATATATATATACTATATATATATACTATATATACCACCATATATATACTATATATACCACCGATCTTTATGATTTTTTCAGACAACAATATATGCTATATACGTAAGCATTCGCTGAAATTTGAAGCCTCTAGCTCTTAAAATAGGGCAGTAATTACGAAAAGTTCCTTATCTGAACAATCGGTTGTGGGGGATATATACTATATATACGACCGATCTCATAAATTTTTTCAGGCAACAATATGTTCAATATACGAAAGTATATGGTGAAGTTTGAAGCTTCAATCTGTTAAATTGGGTAAGATATTACAAAAATCCTCTTTTTCTGAAAAATCGGTTGTATGGAGGATATATGCTATAGTGGTCCGATCCGGTCGGTTCCGACAAATGTCTAATCGGACACCCAAATACACCTGCTCACCAAATTTTATCAAGATATGTCAAAAATTGAGGGACTAGTTTGCATACAATCAGACAGACGGACAGACGGACAGACGGACATGGCTAAAACAACTCAGCTCTTCAACCTGATTATTTCGGTATACTTAATGGTGGGTCTATCTATTTTCCTTTAAGGACTTACAATTTTCGGTTTCGTGGCGAAATTAATATACCATTTCATTTTCATGAAAGGTATAAAAACAGGTAGGTACTTTGTGTGAGGATGCAAAGTTTCAGGTTTTTTGTGGTCTGCGTGTAAAAACTATGACTACGAATCACGTATTTCAAAAATATATGACGAAAACGTAACTATTTGATGAAATTTGATGAATTTTGAAGATTCTAGCCGTAAAAAAGGGGTCAAAATGACAGTTTATATGAAGTATATAACATATATACGACCGATCTCTATGATTTTTTCAGACAACAATATATGCTATATACGTAAGCATTTTGTGAAATTTGAAGCTTCTAACTGTTAAAACGGGGCAGAAATTGCGCAAAGTTTCTGATCTGAACAATCGGTTGTATGAGATATATACTATGTGTACCACCGATCTCAATGATTTTTTCAGATATCAATATATGCTATACACGTAAACAGTTGGTGAAATTTGAAGCTTCTAGCTGTTAAAATGGGGCCGAAATCGTAAAAAAAATATATATATACTATATATATATACTATATATACCATCATATATATATTATCTATATCACCGATCTCTATGATTTTTTGACACAACAATACATACTATATACGTAAGCAATCGGTGAAATTTGAAGCTTATAACTGTTAAAATGGGGAAGAAATTGCGCAAAGTTTCTTATCTAAACAATCGGTTGTATGGGATATATACTATATATACCACCGGTATCTATGATTTTCTCAGACAACAATATATGCTATACACGTAAGCATTTGGTGAAATTTGAACATATCTAAACGATTTTTAAGATAAATATAAAATAAACAAGTAAGGAAGGCTAAGTTCGGGTGTAACCGAACATAACATACTCAGTTGAGAGCTATGGAGACAAAATAAGGAAAATCAAACTGGGGTAACCCTGGAATGTGGTTGTATAACATGTGTATCAAATGAAAAGTATTAAAGAGTATTTTAAGAGAGAATAGGCCATAGTTCTATGGATGAACGCCATTTAGGGATATCGCCATAAAGGTAGACCAGGGCTGACTCTAGAATTTGTTTGTACGATATGGGTATCAAATGAAAGGTGTTACTGAGCATTTTAAGAGGGAGTGGGCCTTAGGTCTATCGGTGGACGCCTTTTCGAGATGTCCCCATTAAGGTGGACCAGTGGTGATTCTATAATGTGTTTGTACGATATGGGTATCAAATGAAAGCTGTTAATGAGTATTTTGAAAAGGAGTGATCCTTAGTTCCATAGGTGGACGCCGTTTCGAGATATCGCCATAAAGGTGGACCAGGGGTGTCTCTAGAATGTGTTTGTACGATATGGGAATCAAATGAAAGGTGTTACTGAGCATTTTAAGAGGGAGTGGGCATTAGGTCTATAGGTGGACGCCTTTTCGAGATATCGCCATTAGGGTGGGCCAGGGGTGACTCTAGAATGTTTGTACGGTATGGGTATCAAACGAAAGGTGTTACTGAGCATTTTAAGAGGGAGTGGGCATGAGGTCTATAGGTGGACGCCTTTTCGAGATATCGTCATTAGGGTGGGCCAGGGGTGACTCTAGAATGTGTTTGTACGATATGGGTATCAAATGAAAGGTGGTAAGGAGTATTTTAAAAGGGAGTAATCCTTAGTTCTATAGGTGGACGCCTTTTCGAGATATCGTCATTAGGGTGGGCCAGGGGTGACTCTAGAATGTGTTTGTACGATATGGGTATCAAATGAAAGGTGGTAAGGAGTATTTTAAAATGGAGTAATCCTTAGTTCTATAGGTGGACGCCTTTTCGAGATATCGCCATAAAGGTGGACCAAGGGTGACTCTAGAATGTTTGTACGATATGGGTATCAAACGAAAGGTGTTACTGAGCATTTTAAGAGGGAGTGGGCATTAGGTCTATAGGTGGACGCCTTTTCGAGATATCGCCATTAGGGTGGGCCAGGGTGACTCTAGAATGTGTTTGTACGATATGGGTATCAAATGAAAGGTGGTAATGAGTATTTTAAAAGGGAGTAATCCTTAGTTCTATAGGTGGACGCCTTTTCGAGATATCGCCATAAAGCTGGACCAAGGGTGACTCTAGAATGTTTGTACGGTATGGGTATCAAACGAAAGGTGTTGCTGAGCATTTTAAGAGGGAGTGGGCATTAGGTCTATAGGTGGACGCCTTTTCGAGATATCGCCATTAGGGTGGGCCAGGGTGACTCTAGAATGTGTTTGTGCGATATGGGTATCAAATGAAAGGTGGTAATGAGTATTTTAAAAGGGAGTAATCCTTAGTTCTATAGGTGGACGCCTTTTCGAGATATCGCCATAAAGCTGGACCAAGGGTGACTCTAGAATGTTTGTACGGTATGGGTATCAAACGAAAGGTGTTACTGAGCATTTTAAGAGGGAGTGGGCATTAGGTCTATAGGTGGACGCCTTTTCGAGATATCGCCATTAGGGTGGGCCAGGTGTGACTCTAGAATGTTTGTACGATATGGGTATCAAACGAAAGGTGTTACTGAGCATTTTAAGAGCGAGTGGGCATTAGGTCTATAGGTGGACGCCTTTTCGAGATATCGCCATTAGGGTGGGACAGGGGTGACTCTAGAATGTTTGTATGATATGGGTATCAAACGAAAGGTGTTACTGAGCATTTTAAGAGGGAGTGTACATTAGGTCTATAGGTGGACGCCTTTTCGAGATATCGCCATTAGGGTGGGTCAGGGGTGACTCTAGAATGTTTGTACGATATGGGTATCAAACGAAAGGTGTTACTGAGCATTTTAAGAGGGAGTGGACATTAGGTCTATAGGTGGACGCCTTTTCGAGTTATCGCCATTAGGGTGGGCCAGGGTGACTCTAGAATGTGTTTGTACGATATGGGTATCAAATGAAAGGTGGTAATGAGTATTTTAAAAGGGAGTAATCCTTAGTTCTATAGGTGGACGCCTTTTCGAAATATCGCCATTAGGGTGGGCCAGGTGTGACTCTAGAATGTTTGTACGATATGGGTATCAAACGAAAGCTGTTACTGAGCATTTTAAGAGGGAGTGGGCATTAGGTCTATAGGTGGACGCCTTTTCGAGATATTGCCATTAGGGTGGGCCAGGGGTGACTCTAGAATGTTTGTACGATATGGGTATCAAACGAAAGGTGTTACTGAGCATTTTAAGAGGGAGTGGACACTAGGTCTATAGGTGGACGCCTTTTCGAGATATCGCCATTAGGGTGGGCCAGGGGTTACTCTAGAATGTTTGTACGATATGGGTATCAAACGAAAGGTGTTACTGAGCATTTTAAGAGAGAGGGGGCATTAGTTCTATAGGTGGACGCCTTTTCGAGATATCGCCATTAGGGTGGGACAGGGGTGACTCTGGTATGTTTTTGTACGATATGGATATCAAATTAAAGGTATTAATGAGGGTTTTAAAAGCGAGTGGCCCTTAGATGTATATGTGAAGGCGTTCTCGTGATATCCACCAAAATGTGGACCAGGTGATCCAGAAAATCATCTGTCGGGTACTGCTAATTTATTTATATATGCAATACCACTAACAGTATTCCTGCCAAGATTCCAAGGGCTGTTGATTTCGCCTTGTAGAACTTTTTCATTTTCTTCTACTTAATATGGTAGGTGTCACACCCATTTTACAAAGATTTTTCCAAAGTTATATTTTGCGTCAACAAACCAATCCAGTTACCATGTTTCATCCCTTTTTTCGTATTTGGTATAGAATTATGGCATTTTTTTCATTTTTCGTAATTTTCGATATCGATAAAGTGGGCGTGGTTATGGTCAGATTTCGCCCATTTTTTATACCAAGAAAAAGTGAGCTCAGGTAAGTACGTGGGCTAAGTTTAGTAAAGATATATCGGATTTTGCTCAAGTTATTGTGTTAATGGCCGAGCGGAAGGACAGACGGTGGACTGTGTATAAAAACTGGGCGTGGCTTCCACCGATTTCGCCCATTTTCACAGAGAACAGTTACCGTCATAGAATCTATGCTCCTACCAAATTTGAGAAGGATTGGTAAATTTTTGTTCGACTTATGGCAATAAAAGTATTCTAGACAAACTAAATGAAAATGGGCGGAGCCACGCCCATTTTGAAATTTTCTTTTATTTTTGTATTTTGTTGCATCATATCATTACTGGAGTTGAATTTTGACTTAATTTACTTATATACAGTAAAGATATTAAATTTTTTGTTAAAATTTGAATTTAAAAAAATTTTTTTTTAAAAAGTGGGCGTGTTCTTAATCCAATTTTGCTAATTTTTATTTAGCACATATAGAGTAATAGTAGTAACGTTCCTGCCAAATTTCATCATGATATCTTCAACGACTGCCAAATTACAGCTTGCAAAACTTTTAAATTACCTTCTTGTAAAAGTGGGCGGGGCCACGCCCATTGTCCAAAATCTTACTAATTTTCTATTCTGCGTCATAACGTCAACCCATCTACCAAGCTTCGTCGCTTTATCTGTCTTTTGTAATGAGTTATCGCACTTTTTCGGTTTTTCGAAATTTTCGATATCGAAAAAGTGGGCGTGGTTATAGTCCGATATCGTTCATTTTAAATAGCGATCTGAGATGAGTGCTCAGGAACCTACATACCAAATTTCATCAAGATACCTCAAAATTTACTCAAGTTATCGTGTTAACGGACGGACGGACGGACGGACGGACGGACGGACGGACGGACATGGCTCAATCAAATTTTTTTTCGATCCTGATTATTTTGATATATGGAAGTCTATATCTATCTCGATTCCTTTATATATGTACAACCAACCGTTATCCAATCAAACTTAATATACTCTGTGAGCTCTGCTCAACTGAGTATAAAAATAGGTAGGTAATCTGTGTGAGGATGCAAAGCTTCACGTTTTTTGTGGTCTGCATGTAAAAACTATGGCTACGAATCACGTATTTCAAAAATATATGACGTAAACGTAACTATTTGATGAAATTTGATGAATCTTGAAGCTTCTAGCCGTAAAAAAGGGGTCAATATGACAGTTTATATGAAGTATATAATATATATGCCACCGATCTCTATGATTTTTTCAGACAACAATATATGCTATATACGAAAGCATTTTGTGAAATTTGTAGCTTCTAACTGTTAAAACGGGGCAGAAATTGCGCAAAGTTTCTTATCTGAACAATCGGTTGTATGAGATATATACTATGTATATCACCGATCTCAATGATTTTTTCAGACATCAATATATGCTATACACGTAAGCAGTTGGTGAAATTTGAAGCTTCTAGCTGTTAAAATGGGGTAGAAATTGCGAAAAGTTTCTTATCTGAACAATCGGTTTTATGAGATATATACTATATATAGAACCGATCTATATGATTTTTTCAGACAACAATATATGCTATATACGTAAGCAATCAGTGAAATTTGAAGCTTATAGCTGTTAAAATGGAGCAGAAATTGCGAAAAGTTTCTTATCTGAACAATCGGTTGTATGAGATATATACTATATATACAACCGATCTCTATGATTTTTTCAGACAACAATATATGCTATATACGTAAGCAATCGGTGAAATTTGAAGCTTATATCTGTTAAAATGGAGTAGAAATTGCGAAAAGTTTCTTATCTGAACAATCGGTTGTATGAGATATATACTATATATATAACCGATCTCTATGATTTTTTCAGAAAACAATATATGCTATATAAGTAAATATTCGGTGAAATTTGAAGCTTCTAGCTGTTAAAATGGGGCTAAAATTTGCGAAAATATATATATATATATACTATATATATATACTATATATACCACCATATATATACTATATATATACCACCGATCTTTATGATTTTTTCAGACAACAATATATGCTATATACGTAAGCATTCGCTGAAATTTGAAGCCTCTAGCTCTTAAAATAGGGCAGTAATTACGAAAAGTTCCTTATCTGAACAATCGGTTGTGGGGGATATATACTATATATACGACCGATCTAATAAATTTTTTCAGGCAACAATATGTTCAATATACGAAAGTATATGGTGAAGCTTGAAGCTTCAATCTGTTAAATTGGGTAAGATATTACAAAAATCCTCTTTTTCTGAAAAATCGGTTGTATGGAGGATATATGCTATAGTGGTCCGATCCGGTCGGTTCCGACAAATGTCTAATCGGACACCCAAATACACCTGCTCACCAAATTTTATCAAGATATCTCAAAAATTGAGGGACTAGTTTGCATACAAACAGACAGACGGACAGACGGACATGGCTAAAACAACTCAGCTCTTCAACCTGATTATTTCGGTATATTTAATGGTGGGTCGATCTATTTTCCTTTAAGGACTTACAATTTTCGGTTTCGTGACGAAATTAATATACCATTTCATTTTCATGAAAGGTATAAAAACGGGTAGGTACTTTGTGTGAGGATGCAAAGTTTCAGGTTTTTTGTGGTCTGCGTGTAAAAACTATGACTACGAATCACGTATTTCAAAAATATATGACGAAAACGTAACTATTTGATGAAATTTGATTAATTTTGAAGATTCTAGCCGTAAAAAAGGGGTCAAAATGACAGTTTATATGAAGTATATAATATATATACGACCGATCTCTATGATTTTTTCAGACAACAATATATGCTATATACGTAAGCATTTTGTGAAATTTGAAGCTTCTAACTGTTAAAACGGGGCAGAAATTGCGCAAAGTTTCTTATCTGAACAATCGGTTGTATGAGATATATACTATGTGTACCACCGATCTCAATGATTTTTCCAGACATCAATATATGTTATACACGTAAGCAGTTGGTGAAATTTGAAGCTTCTAGCTGTTAAAATGGGGCCGAAATCGTAAAAAAATATATATATACTATATATATATACTATATATACCATCATATATATATTATATATATCACCGTTCTCTATGATTTTTTGACACAACAATACATACTATATATGTAAGCAATCGGTGAAATTTGAAGCTTATAACTGTTAAAATGGGGAAGAAATTGCGCAAAGTTTCTTATCTGAACAATCGGTTGTATGGGATATATACTATATATACCGGTATCTATGATTTTCTCAGACAACAATATATGCTATACACGTAAGCATTTGGTGAAATTTGAACATATTAAACGATTTTTAAGATAAATATAAAATAAAAAATAGGTAGGTAATCTGTGTGAGGATGCAAAGCTTCACGTTTTTTGTGGTCTGCATGTAAAAACTATGGCTAGGAATCACGTATTTCAAAAATATATGACGTAAACGTAACTATTTGATGAAATTTGATGAATCTTGAAGCTTCTAGCCGTAAAAAAGGGGTCAATATGACAGTTTATATGAAGTATATAATATATATACCACCGATCTCTATGATTTTTTCAGACAACAATATATGCTATATACGAAAGCATTTTGTGAAATTTGAAGCTTCTAACTGTTAAAACGGGGCAGAAATTGCGCAAAGTTTCTTATCTGAACAATCGGTTGTATGAGATATATACTATGTATATCACCGATCTCAATGATTTTTTCAGACATCAATATATGCTATACACGTAAGCAGTTGGTGAAATTTGAAGCTTCTAGCTGTTAAAATGGGGTAGAAATTGCGAAAAGTTTCTTATCTGAACAATCGGTTGTATGAGATATATACTATATATAGAACCGATCTCTATGATTTTTTCAGACAACAATATATGCTATATACGTAAGAAATCAGTGAAATTTGAAGCTTATAGCTGTTAAAATGGGGTAGAAATTGCGAAAAGTTTCTTATCTGAACAATCGGTTGTATGAGATATATACTATATATACAACCGATCTCTATAATTTTTTCAGACAACAATATATGCTATATACGTAAGCAATCGGTGAAATTTGAAGCTTATAGCTGTTAAAATGGGGTAGAAATTGCGAAAAGTTTCTTATCTGAACAATCGGTTGTATGAGATATATACTATATATACAACCGATCTCTATGATTTTTTCAGACAACAATATATGCTATATACGTAAGCAATCGGTGAAATTTGAAGCTTATATCTGTTAAAATCGAGTAGAAATTGCGAAAAGTTTCTTATCTGAACAATCGGTTGTATGAGATATATACTATATATATAACCGATCTCTATGATTTTTTCAGAAAACAATATATGCCATATAAGTAAATATTCGGTGAAATTTGAAGCTTCTAGCTGTTAAAATGGGGCTAAAATTTGCGAAAATATATATATATATACTATATATATATACTATATATACCACCATATATATACTATATATATACCACCGATCTTTATGATTTTTTCAGACAACAATATATGCTATATACGTAAGCATTCGCTGAAATTTGAAGCCTCTAGCTCTTAAAATAGGGCAGTAATTACGAAAAGTTCCTTATCTGAACAATCGGTTGTGGGGGATATATACTATATATACGACCGATCTCATAAATTTTTTTAGGCAACAATATGTTCAATATACGAAAGTATATGGTGAAGCTTGAAGCTTCAATCTGTTAAATTGGGTAAGATATTACAAAAATCCTCTTTTTCTGAAAAATCGGTTGTATGGAGGATATATGCTATAGTGGTCCGATCCGGTCGGTTCTGACAAATGTCTAATCGGACACCCAAATACACCTGCTCACCAAATTTTGTCAAGATATCTCAAAAATTGTGGGACTAGTTTGCATACAAACAGACAGACGGACAGACGGACAGACGGACAGACGGACATGGCTAAAACAACTCAGCTCTTCAACCTGATTATTTCGGTATACTTAATGGTGGGTCTATCTATTTTCCTTTAAGGACTTACAATTTTCGGTTTCGTGACGAAATTAATATACCATTTCATTTTCATGAAAGGTATAAAAACGGGTAGGTACTTTGTGTGAGGATGCAAAGTTTCAGGTTTTTTGTGGTCTGCGTGTAAAAACTATGACTACGAATCACGTATTTCAAAAATATATGACGAAAACGTAACTATTTGATGAAATTTGATGAATTTTGAAGATTCTAGCCGTAAAAAAGGGGTCAAAATGACAGTTTATATGAAGTATATAATATATATATGACCGACCTCTATGATTTTTTCAGACAACAATATATGCTATATACGTAAGCATTTTGTGAAATTTGAAGCTTCTAACTGTTAAAACGGGGCAGAAATTGCGCAAAGTTTCTTATCTGAACAATCGGTTGTATGAGATATATACTATGTGTACCACCGATCTCAATGATTTTTTCAGACATCAATATATGCTATACACGTAAGCAGTTGGTGAAATTTGAAGCTTCTAGCTGTTAAAATGGGGCCGAAATCGTAAAAAAAATATATATATACTATATATATATACTATATATACCATCATATATATATTATATATATCACCGATCTCTATGATTTTTTGACACAACAATACATACTATATATGTAAGCAATCGGTGAAATTTGAAGCTTATAACTGTTAAAATGGGGAAGAAATTGCGCAAAGTTTCTTATCTGAACAATCGGTTGTATGGGATATATACTATATATACCACCGGTATCTATGATTTTCTCAGACAACAATATATGCTATACACGTAAGCATTTGGTGAAATTTGAACATATTAAACGATTTTTAAGATAAATATAAAATAAAAAATAGGTAGGTAATCTGTGTGAGGATGCAAAGCTTCACGTTTTTTGTGGTCTGCATGTAAAAACTATGGCTAGGAATCACGTATTTCAAAAATATATGACGTAAACGTAACTATTTGATGAAATTTGATGAATCTTGAAGCTTCTAGCCGTAAAAAAGGGGTCAATATGACAGTTTATATGAAGTATATAATATATATACCACCGATCTCTATGATTTTTTCAGACAACAATATATGCTATATACGAAAGCATTTTGTGAAATTTGAAGCTTCTAACTGTTAAAACGGGGCAGAAATTGCGCAAAGTTTCTTATCTGAACAATCGGTTGTATGAGATATATACTATGTATATCACCGATCTCAATGATTTTTTCAGACATCAATATATGCTATACACGTAAGCAGTTGGTGAAATTTGAAGCTTCTAGCTGTTAAAATGGGGTAGAAATTGCGAAAAGTTTCTTATCTGAACAATCGGTTGTATGAGATATATACTATATATAGAACCGATCTCTATGATTTTTTCAGACAACAATATATGCTATATACGTAAGAAATCAGTGAAATTTGAAGCTTATAGCTGTTAAAATGGGGTAGAAATTGCGAAAAGTTTCTTATCTGAACAATCGGTTGTATGAGATATATACTATATATACAACCGATCTCTATAATTTTTTCAGACAACAATATATGCTATATACGTAAGCAATCGGTGAAATTTGAAGCTTATAGCTGTTAAAATGGGGTAGAAATTGCGAAAAGTTTCTTATCTGAACAATCGGTTGTATGAGATATATACTATATATACAACCGATCTCTATGATTTTTTCAGACAACAATATATGCTATATACGTAAGCAATCGGTGAAATTTGAAGCTTATATCTGTTAAAATGGAGTAGAAATTGCGAAAAGTTTCTTATCTGAACAATCGGTTGTATGAGATATATACTATATATATAACCGATCTCTATGATTTTTTCAGAAAACAATATATGCTGTATAAGTAAATATTCGGTGAAATTTGAAGCTTCTAGCTGTTAAAATGGGGCTAAAATTTGCGAAAATATATATATATATACTATATATATATACTATATATACCACCATATATATACTATATATATACCACCGATCTTTATGATTTTTTCAGACAACAATATATGCTATATACGTAAGCATTCGCTGAAATTTGAAGCCTCTAGCTCTTAAAATAGGGCAGTAATTACGAAAAGTTCCTTATCTGAACAATCGGTTGTGGGGGATATATACTATATATACGACCGATCTCATAAATTTTTTCAGGCAACAATATGTTCAATATACGAAAGTATATGGTGAAGCTTGAAGCTTCAATCTGTTAAATTGGGTAAGATATTACAAAAATCCTCTTTTTCTGAAAAATCGGTTGTATGGAGGATATATGCTATAGTGGTCCGATCCGGTCGGTTCTGACAAATGTCTAATCGGACACCCAAATACACCTGCTCACCAAATTTTGTCAAGATATCTCAAAAATTGTGGGACTAGTTTGCATACAAACAGACAGACGGACAGACGGACAGACGGACAGACGGACATGGCTAAAACAACTCAGCTCTTCAACCTGATTATTTCGGTATACTTAATGGTGGGTCTATCTATTTTCCTTTAAGGACTTACAATTTTCGGTTTCGTGACGAAATTAATATACCATTTCATTTTCATGAAAGGTATAAAAACGGGTAGGTACTTTGTGTGAGGATGCAAAGTTTCAGGTTTTTTGTGGTCTGCGTGTAAAAACTATGACTACGAATCACGTATTTCAAAAATATATGACGAAAACGTAACTATTTGATGAAATTTGATGAATTTTGAAGATTCTAGCCGTAAAAAAGGGGTCAAAATGACAGTTTATATGAAGTATATAATATATATATGACCGATCTCTATGATTTTTTCAGACAACAATATATGCTATATACGTAAGCATTTTGTGAAATTTGAAGCTTCTAACTGTTAAAACGGGGCAGAAATTGCGCAAAGTTTCTTATCTGAACAATCGGTTGTATGAGATATATACTATGTGTACCACCGATCTCAATGATTTTTTCAGACATCAATATATGCTATACACGTAAGCAGTTGGTGAAATTTGAAGCTTCTAGCTGTTAAAATGGGGCCGAAATCGTAAAAAAAATATATATATACTATATATATATACTATATATACCATCATATATATATTATATATATCACCGATCTCTATGATTTTTTGACACAACAATACATACTATATATGTAAGCAATCGGTGAAATTTGAAGCTTATAACTGTTAAAATGGGGAAGAAATTGCGCAAAGTTTCTTATCTGAACAATCGGTTGTATGGGATATATACTATATATACCACCGGTATCTATGATTTTCTCAGACAACAATATATGCTATACACGTAAGCATTTGGTGAAATTTGAACATATTAAACGATTTTTAAGATAAATATAAAATAAAAAATAGGTAGGTAATCTGTGTGAGGATGCAAAGCTTCACGTTTTTTGAGGTCTGCATGTAAAAACTATGGCTAGGAATCACGTATTTCAAAAATATATGACGTAAACGTAACTATTTGATGAAATTTGATGAATCTTGAAGCTTCTAGCCGTAAAAAAGGGGTCAATATGACAGTTTATATGAAGTATATAATATATATACCACCGATCTCTATGATTTTTTCAGACAACAATATATGCTATATACGTAAGCAATCAGTGAAATTTGAAGCTTCTAACTGTTAAAACGGGGCAGAAATTGCGCAAAGTTTCTTATCTGAACAATCGGTTGTATGAGATATATACTATGTATATCACCGATCTCAATGATTTTTTCAGACATCAATATATGCTATACACGTAAGCAGTTGGTGAAATTTGAAGCTTCTAGCTGTTAAAATGGGGTAGAAATTGCGAAAAGTTTCTTATCTGAACAATCGGTTGTATAAGATATCTACTATATATAGAACCGATCTCTATAATTTTTTCAGACAACAATATATGCTATATACGTAAGCAATCAGTGAAATTTGAAGCTTATAGCTGTTAAAATGGGGTAGAAATTGCGAAAAGTTTCTTATCTGAACAATCGGTTGTATGAGATATATACTATATATACAACCGATCTCTATAATTTTTTCAGACAACAATATATGCTATATACGTAAGCAATCGGTGAAATTTGAAGCTTATAGCTGTTAAAATGGGGTAGAAATTGCGAAAAGTTTCTTATCTGAACAATCGGTTGTATGAGATATATACTATATATACAACCGATCTCTATGATTTTTTCAGACAACAATATATGCTATATACGTAAGCAATCGGTGAAATTTGAAGCTTATATCTGTTAAAATGGAGTAGAAATTGCGAAAAGTTTCTTATCTGAACAATCGGTTGTATGAGATATATACTATATATATAACCGATCTCTATGATTTTTTCAGAAAACAATATATGCTATATAAGTAAATATTCGGTGAAATTTGAAGCTTCTAGCTGTTAAAATGGGGCTAAAATTTGCGAAAATATATATATATATACTATATATATATACTATATATACCACCATATATATACTATATATATACCACCGATCTTTATGATTTTTTCAGACAACAATATATGCTATATACGTAAGCATTCGCTGAAATTTGAAGCCTCTAGCTCTTAAAATAGGGCAGTAATTACGAAAAGTTCCTTATCTGAACAATCGGTTGTGGGGGATATATACTATATATACGACCGATCTCATAAATTTTTTCAGGCAACAATATGTTCAATATACGAAAGTATATGGTGAAGCTTGAAGCTTCAATCTGTTAAATTGGGTAAGATATTACAAAAATCCTCTTTTTCTGAAAAATCGGTTGTATGGAGGATATATGCTATAGTGGTCCGATCCGGTCGGTTCCGACAAATGTCTAATCGGACACCCAAATACACCTGCTCACCAAATTTTATCAAGATATCTCAAAAATTGAGGGACTAGTTTGCATACAAACAGACAGACGGTCAGACGGACAGACGGACAGACGGACATGGCTAAAACAACTCAGCTCTTCAACCTGATTATTTCGGTATACTTAATGGTGGGTCTATCTGTTTTCCTTTAAGGACTTACAATTTTCGGTTTCGTGACGAAATTAATATACCATTTCATTTTCATGAAAGGTATAAAAACGGGTAGGTACTTTGTGTGAGGATGCAAAGTTTCAGGTTTTTTGTGGTCTGCGTGTAAAAACTATGACTACGAATCACGTATTTCAAAAATATATAACGAAAACGTAACTATTTGATGAAATTTGATGAATTTTGAAGATTCTAGCCGTAAAAAAGGGGTCAAAATGACAGTTTATATGAATTATATAATATATATATGACCGATCTCTATGATTTTTTCAGACAACAATATATGCTATATACGTAAGCATTTTGTGAAATTTGAAGCTTCTAACTGTTAAAACGGGGCAGAAATTGCGCAAAGTTTCTTATCTGAACAATCGGTTGTATGAGATATATACTATGTGTACCACCGATCTCAATGATTTTTTCAGACATCAATATATGCTATACACGTAAGCAGTTGGTGAAATTTGAAGCTTCTAGCTGTTAAAATGGGGCCGAAATCGTAAAAAAAATATATATATACTATATATATATACTATATATACCATCATATATATATTATATATATCACCGATCTCTATGATTTTTTGACACAACAATACATCTATATATGTAAGCAATCGGTGAAATTTGAAGCTTATAACTGTTAAAATGGGGAAGAAATTGCGCAAAGTTTCTTATCTGAACAATCGGTTGTATGGGATATATACTATATATACCACCGGTATCTATGATTTTCTCAGACAACAATATATGCTATACACGTAAGCATTTGGTGAAATTTGAACATATTAAACGATTTTTAAGATAAATATAAAATAAAAAATAGGTAGGTAATCTGTGTGAGGATGCAAAGCTTCACGTTTTTTGTGGTCTGCATGTAAAAACTATGGCTAGGAATCACGTATTTCAAAAATATATGACGTAAACGTAACTATTTGATGAAATTTGATGAATCTTGAAGCTTCTAGCCGTAAAAAAGGGGTCAATATGACAGTTTATATGAAGTATATAATATATATACCACCGATCTCTATGATTTTTTCAGACAACAATATATGCTATATACGAAAGCATTTTGTGAAATTTGAAGCTTCTAACTGTTAAAACGGGGCAGAAATTGCGCAAAGTTTCTTATCTGAACAATCGGTTGTATGAGATATATACTATGTATATCACCGATCTCAATGATTTTTTCAGACATCAATATATGCTATACGCGTAAGCAGTTGGTGAAATTTGAAGCTTCTAGCTGTTAAAATGGGGTAGAAATTGCGAAAAGTTTCTTATCTGAACAATCGGTTGTATGAGATATATACTATATATAGAACCGATCTCTATGATTTTTTCAGACAACAATATATGCTATATACGTAAGCAATCAGTGAAATTTGAAGCTTATAGCTGTTAAAATGGGGTAGAAATTGCGAAAAGTTTCTTATCTGAACAATCGGTTGTATGAGATATATACTATATATACAACCGATCTCTATAATTTTTTCAGACAACAATATATGCTATATACGTAAGCAATCGGTGAAATTTGAAGCTTATAGCTGTTAAAATGGGGTAGAAATTGCGAAAAGTTTCTTATCTGAACAATCGGTTGTATGAGATATATACTATATATACAACCGATCTCTATGATTTTTTCAGACAACAATATATGCTATATAAGTAAATATTCGGTGAAATTTGAAGCTTCTAGCTGTTAAAATGGGGCTAAAATTTGCGAAAATATATATATATATACTATATATATATACTATATATACCACCATATATATACTATATATACCACCGATCTTTATGATTTTTTCAGACAACAATATATGCTATATACGTAAGCATTCGCTGAAATTTGAAGCCTCTAGCTCTTAAAATAGGGCAGTAATTACGAAAAGTTCCTTATCTGAACAATCGGTTGTGGGGGATATATACTATATATACGACCGATCTCATAAATTTTTTCAGGCAACAATATGTTCAATATACGAAAGTATATGGTGAAGTTTGAAGCTTCAATCTGTTAAATTGGGTAAGATATTACAAAAATCCTCTTTTTCTGAAAAATCGGTTGTATGGAGGATATATGCTATAGTGGTCCGATCCGGTCGGTTCCGACAAATGTCTAATCGGACACCCAAATACACCTGCTCACCAAATTTTATTAAGATATCTCAAAAATTGAGGGACTAGTTTGCATACAAACAGACAGACGGACAGACGGACAGACGGACATGGCTAAAACAACTCAGCTCTTCAACCTGATTATTTCGGTATACTTAATGGTGGGTCTATCTATTTTCCTTTAAGGACTTACAATTTTCGGTTTCGTGACGAAATTAATATACCATTTCATTTTCATGAAAGGTATAAAAATAGGTAGGTAATCTGTGTGAGGATGCAAAGCTTCACGTTTTTTGTGGTCTGCATGTAAAAACTATGGCTACGAATCACGTATTTCAAAAATATATGACGTAAACGTAACTATTTGATGAAATTTGATGAATCTTGAAGCTTCTAGCCGTAAAAAAGGGGTCAATATGACAGTTTATATGAAGTATATAATATATATACCACCGATCTCTATGATTTTTTCAGACAACAATATATGCTATATACGAAAGCATTTTGTGAAATTTGGAGCTTCTAACTGTTCAAACGGGGCAGAAATTGCGCAAAGTTTCTTATCTGAACAATCGGTTGTATGAGATATATACTATGTATATCACCGATCTCAATGATTTTTTCAGACATCAATATATGTTATACACGTAAGCAGTTGGTGAAATTTGAAGCTTCTAGCTGTTAAAATGGGGTAGAAATTGCGAAAAGTTTCTTATCTGAACAATCGGTTGTATGAGATATATACTATATATAGAACCGATCTCTATGATTTTTTCAGACAACAATATATGCTATATACGTAAGCAATCAGTGAAATTTGAAGCTTATGGCCGTTAAAATGGGGTAGAAATTGCGAAAAGTTTCTTATCTGAACAATCGGTTGTATGAGATATATACTATATATACAACCGATCTCTATGATTTTTTCAGACAACAATATATGCTATATACGTAAGCAATCGGTGAAATTTGAAGCTTATAGCTGTTAAAATGGGGTAGAAATTGCGAAAAGTTTCTTATCTGAACAATCGGTTGTATGAGATATATACTATATATACAACCGATCTCTATGATTTTTTCAGACAACAATATATGCTATATAAGTAAATATTCGGTGAAATTTGAAGCTTCTAGCTGTTAAAATGGGGCTAAAATTTGCGAAAATATATATATATATATACTATATATATATACTATATATACCACCGATCTTTATGATTTTTTCAGACAACAATATATGCTATATACGTAAGCGTTCGCTGAAATTTGAAGCCTCTAGCTCTTAAAATAGGGCAGTAATTACGAAAAGTTCCTTATCTGAACAATCGGTTGTGGGGGATATATACTATATATATGACCGATCTCATAAATTTTTTCAGGCAACAATATGTTCAATATACGAAAGTATATAGTGAAGTTTGAAGCTTCAATCTGTTAAATTGGGTAAGATATTACAAAAATCCTCTTTTTCTGAAAAATCGGTTGTATGGAGGATATATGCTATAGTGGTCCGATCTGGTCGGTTCCGACAAATGTCTAATCGGACACCCAAATACACCTGCTCACCAAATTTTATCAAGATATCTCAAAAATTGAGGGACTAGTTTGCATACAAACAGACAGACGGACAGACGGACAGACGGACATGGCTAAAACAACTCAGCTCTTCAACCTGATTATTTCGGTATACTTAATGGTGGGTCTATCTATTTTCCTTTAAGGACTTACAATTTTCGGTTTCGTGACGAAATTAATATACCATTTCATTTTCATGAAAGGTATAAAAACAGGTAGGTACTTTGTGTGAGGATGCAAAGTTTCAGGTTTTTTGTGGTCTGCGTGTAAAAACTATGACTACGAATCACGTATTTCAAAAATATATGACGAAAACGTAACTATTTGATGAAATTTGATGAATTTTGAAGATTCTAGCCGTAAAAAAGGGGTCAAAATGACAGTTTATATGAAGTATATAATATATATACGACCGATCTCTATGATTTTTTCAGACAACAATATATGCTATATACGTAAGCATTTTGTGAAATTTGAAGCTTCTAACTGTTAAAACCGGGCAGAAATTGCGCAAAGTTTCTTATCTGAACAATCGGTTGTATGAGATATATACTATGTGTACCACCGATCTCAATGATTTTTTCAGACATCAATATATGCTATACACGTAAGCAGTTGGTGAAATTTGAAGCTTCTAGCTGTTAAAATGGGGCCGAAATCGTAAAAAAAATATATATATCCTATATATATATACTATATATACCATCATATATATATTATATATATCACCGATCTCTATGATTTTTTGACACAACAATACATACTATATACGTAAGCAATCGGTGAAATTTGAAGCTTATAACTGTTAAAATGGGGAAGAAATTGCGCAAAGTTTCTTATCTGAACAATCGGTTGTATGGAATATATACTATATATACCACCGGTATCTATGATTTTCTCAGACAACAATATATGCTATACACGTAAGCATTTGGTGAAATTTGAACATATCTAAACGATTTTTAAGATAAATATAAAATAAACAAGTAAGAACGGGACTGTCTTCGGCTGTGCCGAAGACTTCATACCTTTCATGAATGGGGCTGAACAATAATCTTATCCCGTTCGTAATCTCCGAATAATCGGATGTATAAGATAAGAAATATATAGTGAACAGATCTACATACCTTAACGATTTTTAAGATAAATATAAAATAAACAAGTAAGGAAGGCTAAGTTCGGGTGTAACCGAACATTACATACTCAGTTGAGAGCTATGGAGACAAAATAAGGAAAATCACCATGTAGGAAAATGAACTTAGGGTAACCTTGGAATGTGGTTGTATGACATGTGTATCAAATGGAAGGTATTAAAGAGTATTTTAAGAGAGAGTAGGCCATAGTTCTATGGATGGACGCCATTTAGGAATATCGCCATAAAGGTGGACCAGGGCTGACTCTAGAATTTGTTTGTACGATATGGGTATCAAATGAAAGGTGTTACTGAGCATTTTAAGAGGGAGTGGGCCTTAGGTCTATCGGTGGACGCCCTTTCGAGATATCGCCATTAAGGTGGACCAGGGGTGACTCTAGAATGTGTTTGTACGATATGGGTATCAAATGAAAGGTGGTAATGAGTATTTTAAAAGGGAATGGGCTTTAGTTCTATAGGTGAACGCCTTTTCGAGAAATCGCCATAAAGGTGGACCAGGGGTGACTCTAGAATATGTTTGTACGATATGGGTATCAAAGGAAAACTGTTAATGAGTATTTTGAAAAGGAGTGATCCTTAGTCCATAGGTGGCCGCCGTTTCGAGATATCGCCATAAAGGTGGACCAGGGGTGTCTCTAGAATGTGTTTGTACGATATGGGAATCAAATGAAAGATGTTTCTGAGCATTTTAAGAGGGAGTGGGCATTAGGTCTATAGGTGGACGCCTTTTCGAGATATTGCCATTAGGGTGGGCCAGGGGTGACTCTAGAATGTTTGTACGATATGGGTATAAAACGAAAAGTGTTACTGAGCATTTTAAGAGGGAGTGGGCAATAGGTCTATAGGTGGACGCCTTTTCGAAATGTCGCCATTAGGGTGGGCCAGGGGTGACTCTAGAATGTGTTTGTATGATATGGGTATCAAATGAAAGATGGTAATGAGTATCTTAAAAGGGAGTAATCCTTAGTTCTATAGGTGGACGCCTTTTCGATATATCGCCATAAAGGTGGACCAAGGGTGACTCTAGAATGTTTGTACGATATGGGTATCAAACGAAAGGTGTTACTGAGCATTTTAAGAGGGAGTGGGCATTAGGTCTATAAGTGGACGCCTTTTCGAGATATCGTCATTAGGGTGGGCCAGGGGTGACTCTAGAATGTGTTTGTACGATATGGGTATCAAACGAAAGGTGTTACTGAGCATTTTAAGAGGGAGTGGGCATTAGGTCTATAGGTGGACGTCTTTTCGAGATATCGCCATTAGTGTGGGCCAGGGGTGACTCTATAATGTTTGTGCGATATGGGTATCAAACGAAAGGTGTTACTGAGCATTTTAAGAGGGAGTGGGCATTAGGTCTATAGGTGGACGCCTTTTCGAGATATCGCCATTAGGGTGGGCCAGGGGTGACTCTAGAATGTGTTTGTACGATATGGGTATCAAATGAAAGGTGGTAATGAGTATTTTAAAAGGGAGTAATCCTTAGTTCTATATGTGGACGCCTTTTCGAGATATCGCCATAAAGGTGGACCAAGGGTGACTCTAGAATGTTTGTACGATATGGGTATCAAACGAAAGGTGTTACTGAGCATTTTAAGAGGGAGTGGGCATTAGGTCTTTAGGTGGACGCCTTTTCGAGATATCGCCATAAAGGTGGACCAAGGGTGACTCTAGAATGTTTGTACGATATGGGTATCAAACGAAAGGTGTGACTGAGCATTTTAAGAGGGAGTGGGCATTAGGTCTATAGGTGGACGCCTTTTCGAGATATCGCCATTAGGGTGGGCCAGGGGGACTCTAGAATGTTTGTACGATATGGGTATCAAACGAAATGTTTTACTGAGCATTTTAAGAGGGAGTGGGCATTAGGTCTATAGGTGGCCTTTTCGAGACATCGCCAATAGGGTGGGCCAGGGGTGACTCTAGAATTTTTGTACGATATGGGTATCAAACGAAAGGTGTTACTGAGCATTTTAAGAGGGAGTGGACATTAGGTCTATAGGTGGACGCCTTTTCGAGATATCGCCATTAGGGTGGGCCAGAGGTGACTCTAGAATGTTTGTACGATATGGGTATCAAACGAAAGGTGTTACTGAGCATTTTAAGAGGGAGTGGGCATTAGGTCTATAGGTGGACGCCTTTTCGAGATATCGCCATTAGGGTGGGCCAGGGGTGACTCTAGAATGTGTTTGTACGATATGGATATCAAATTAAAGGTATTAATGAGGGTTTTAAAAGCGAGTGACCCTTAGATGTATATGTGAAGGTGTTCTCGCGATATCGACCAAAATGTGGACCAGGTGATCCAGAAAATCATCTGTCGGATACTGCTAATTTATTTATATATGCAATACCACTAACAGTATTCCTGCCAAGATTCCAAGGGCTGTTGATTTTGCCTTGTAGAACTTTTTCATTTTCTTCTACTTAATATGGTAGGTGTCACACCCATTTTACAAAATTTTTTCCAAAGTTATATTTTGCGTCAATAAACCAATCCAGTTACCATGTTTCATCCCTTTTTTCGTATTTGGTATAGAATTATGGCATTTTTTTCATTTTTCGTAATTTTCGATATCGATAAAGTGGGCGTGGTTATGGTCGGATTTCGGCTATTTTTTATACCGAGATAAAGTGAGTTCAGATAAGTAGGTGGGCTAAGTTTAGTAAAGATATATCGGTTTTTGCTCAAGTTATTGTGTTAACAGCCGAGCGGAAGGACAGACGGTGGACTGTGTATAAAAACTGGGCGTGGCTTCCACCGATTTTTTGTTAAAATTTGAATTTAACAATTTTTTTTTTAAAAAGTGGGCGTGTTCTTCATCCAATTTTGCTAATTTTTATTTAGCACATATATAGTAATAGTAGCAGCGTTCCTGCCAAATTTCATCATGATATCTTCAACGACTGCCAAATTACAGCTTGCAAAACTTTTAAATTACCTTCTTGTAAAAGTGGGCGGTGCCACGCCCATTGTCCAAAATCTTACTAATTTTCTATTCTGCGTCATAACGCCAACCCATCTGCCAAGCTTCATCGCTTTAATTGCCTTTGGCAATGAATTATCGCATTTTTTCGGTTTTTCGAAATTTTCGATATCGAAAAAGTGGGCGTGGTTATAGTCCGATATCGTTCATTTTAAATAGCGATCTGAGATGAGTGCCCAGGAATCTACATACCAAATTTCATCAAGATAGCTCAAAATTTACTCAAGTTATCGTGTTAACGGACGGACGGACGGACGGACGGACGGACATGGCTCAATCAAATTCTTTTTCGATCCTGATTATTTTGATATATGGAAGTCTATATCTATCTTGATTCCTATATATATGTACAACCAACCGTTATCCAATCAAACTTAATATACTCTGTGAGCTCTGCTCAACTGAGTATAAAAACGGGTAGGTACTTTGTGTGAGGATGCAAAGTTTCAGGTTTTTTGTGGTCTGCGTGTAAAAACTATGACTACGAATCACGTATTTCAAAAATATATGACGAAAACGTAACTATTTGATGAAATTTGATGAATTTTGAAGATTCTAGCCGTAAAAAAGGGGTCAAAATGACAGTTTATATGAAGTATATAATATATATACGACCGATCTCTATGATTTTTTCAGACAACAATATATGCTATATACGTAAGCATTTTGTGAAATTTGAAGCTTCTAACTGTTAAAACGGGGCAGAAATTGCGCAAAGTTTCTTATCTGAACAATCGGTTGTATGAGATATATACTATGTGTACCACCGATCTCAATGATTTTTTCAGACATCAATATATGCTATACACGTAAGCAGTTGGTGAAATTTGAAGCTTCTAGCTGTTAAAATGGGGCCGAAATCGTAAAAAAAATATATATATACTATATATATATACTATATATCCCATCATATATATATTATATATATCACCGATCTGTATGATTTTTTGACACAACAATACATACTATATACGTAAGCAATCGGTGAAATTTGAAGCTTATAACTGTTAAAATGGGGAAGAAATTGCGCAAAGTTTCTTATCTGAACAATCGGTTGTATGGGATATATACTATATATACCACCGGTATCTATGATTTTCTCAGACAACAATATATGCTATACACGTAAGCATTTAGTGGGCTAAGTTTAGTAAAGATATATCGGTTTTTGCTCAAGTTATTGTGTTAACAGCCGAGCGGAAGGACAGACGGTGGACTGTGTATAAAAACTGGGCGTGGCTTCCACCGATTTCGGCCATTTTCACAGAGAACAGTTACCGTCATAGAATCTATGTACCTACCAAATTTGAGAAGGATTGGTAAATTTTTGTTCGACTTATGGCATTAAAAGTATTCTAGACAAACTAAATGAAAATGGGCTGAGCCACGCCCATTTTGAAATTTTCTTTTATTTTTGTATTTTGTTGCATCATATCATTACAGGAGTTGAATTTTGACTTAATTTACTTATATACAGTAAAGATATTAAATTTTTTGTTAAAATTTGAATTAAAAAATTTTTTTTTTTTAAAAGTGGGCGTGTTCTTCATCCAATTTTGCTAATTTTTATTTAGCACATATATAGTAATAGTAGCAGCGTTCCTGCCAAATTTCATCATGATATCTTCAACGACTGCCAAATTACAGCTTGCAAAACTTTTAAATTACCTTCTTGTAAAAGTGGGCGGTGCCACGCCCATTGTCCAAAATCTTACTAATTTTCTATTCTACGTCACAACGTCAACCCATCTGCCAAGTTTCATCGCTTTAATTGCCTTTGGCAATGAATTATCGCATTTTTTCGGTTTTTTGAAATTTTCGATATCGAAAAAGTGGGCGTGGTTATAGTCCGATATCGTTCATTTTAAATAGCGATCTGAGATGAGTGCCCAGGAATCTACATACCAAATTTCATCAAGATAGCTCAAAATTTACTCAAGTTATCGTGTTAACGGACGGACGGACGGACGGACGGACGGACGGACGGACATGGCTCAATCAAATTTTTTTTCGATCCTGATTATTTTGATATATGGAAGTCTATATCTATCTCGATTCCTTTATATATGTACAACCAACCGTTATCCAATCAAACTTAATATACTCTGTGAGCTCTGCTCAACTGAGTATAAAAACGGGTAGGTACTTTGTGTGAGGATGCGAAGTTTCAGGTTTTTTGTGGTCTGCGTGTAAAAACTATGACTACGAATCACGTATTTCAAAAATATATGACGAAAACGTAACTATTTGATGAATTTTGAAGATTCTAGCCGTAAAAAAGGGGTCAAAATGACAGTTTATATGAAGTATATAATATATATACGACCGATCTCTATGATTTTTTCAGACAACAATATATGCTATATACGTAAGCATTTTGTGAAATTTGAAGCTTCTAACTGTTAAAACGGGGCAGAAATTGCGCAAAGTTTCTTATCTGAACAATCGGTTGTATGAGATATATACTATGTGTACCACCGATCTCGATGATTTTTTCAGACATCAATATATGCTATACACGTAAGCAGTTGGTGAAATTTGAAGCTTCTAGCTGTTAAAATGGGGCCGAAATCGTAAAAAATATATATATATACTATATATATATACTATATATACCATCATATATATATTATATATATCACCGATCTCTATGATTTTTTGACACAACAATACATACTATATACGTAAGCAATCGGTGAAATTTGAAGCTTATAACTGTTAAAATGGGGAAGAAATTGCGCAAAGTTTCTTATCTGAACAATCGGTTGTATGGGATATATACTATATATACCACCGATCTTTATGATTTTTTCAGACAACAATATATGCTATGTACGTAAGCATTCGCTGAAATTTGAAGCCTCTAGCTCTTAAAATAGGGCAGTATTTACGAAAAGTTCCTAATCTGAACAATCGGTTGTGGGGGATATATACTATATATACGACCGATCTCATAAATTTTTTCAGGCAACAATATGTTCAATATACGAAAGTATATGGTGAAGTTTCAAGCTTCAATCTGTTAAATTGGGTAAGATATTACAAAAATCCTCTTTTTCTGAAAAATCGGTTGTATGGAGGATATATGCTATAGTGGTCCGATCCGGTCGGTTCCGACAAATGTTTAATCGGACACCCAAATACATCTGCTCACCAAATTTTATCAAGATATCTCAAAAATTGAGGGACTAGTTTGCATACAAACAGACAGACGGACAGACGGACATGGCTAAAACAACTCAGCTCTTCAACCTGATTATTTCGGTATACTTAATGGTGGGTCTATCTATTTTCCTTTAAGGACTTACAATTTTCGGTTTCGTGACGAAATTAATATACCATTTCATTTTCATGAAAGGTATAAAAATAGGTAGGTAATCTGTGTGAGGATGCAAAGCTTCACGTTTTTTGTGGTCTGCATGTAAAAACTATGGCTACGAATCACGTATTTCAAAAATATATGACGTAAACGTAACTATTTGATGAAATTTGATGAATCTTGAAGCTTCTAGCCGTAAAAAAGGGGTCAATATGACAGTTTATATGAAGTATATAATATATATACCACCGATCTCTATGATTTTTTCAGACAACAATATATGCTATATACGAAAGCATTTTGTTTAATTTGAAGCTTCTAACTGTTAAAACGGGGCAGAAATTGCGCAAAGTTTCTTATCTGAACAATCGGTTGTATGAGATATATACTATGTATATCACCGATCTCAATGATTTTTTCAGACATCAATATATGCTATACACGTAAGCAGTTGGTGAAATTTGAAGCTTCTAGCTGTTAAAATGGGGTAGAAATTGCGAAAAGTTTCTTATCTGAACAATCGGTTGTATGAGATATATACTATATATAGAACCGATCTCTATGATTTTTTCAGACAACAATATATGCTATATACGTAAGCAATCAGTGACATTTGAAGCTTATGGCTGTTAAAATGGGGTAGAAATTGCGAAAAGTTTCTTATCTGAACAATCGGTTGTATGAGATATATACTATATATACAACCGATCTCTATGATTTTTTCAGACAACAATATATGCTATATACGTAAGCAATCGGTGAAATTTGAAGCTTATAGCTGTTAAAATGGGGTAGAAATTGCGAAAAGTTTCTTATCTGAACAATCGGTTGTATGAGATATATACTATATATACAACCGATCTCTATGATTTTTTCAGACAACAATATATGCTATATAGGTAAATATTCGGTGAAATTTGAAGCTTCTAGCTGTTAAAATGGGGCTAAAATTTGCGAAAATATATATATATATATATACTATATATATACTATATATACCACCATATATATACTATATATACCACCGATCTTTATGATTTTTTCAGACAACAATATATGCTATATACGTAAGCATTCGCTGAAATTTGAAGCCTCTAGCTCTTAAAATAGGGCAGTAATTACGAAAAGTTCCTTATCTGAACAATCGGTTGTGGGGGATATATACTATATATACGACCGATCTCATAAATTTTTTCAGGCAACAATATGTTCAATATACGAAAGTATATGGTGAAGTTTGAAGCTTCAATCTGTTAAATTGGGTAAGATATTACAAAAATCCTCTTTTTCTGAAAAATCGGTTGTATGGAGGATATATGCTATAGTGGTCCGATCTGCTCGGTTCCGACAAATGTCTAATCGGACACCCAAATACACCTGCTCACCAAATTTTATCAAGATATCTCAAAAATTGAGGGACTAGTTTGCATACAAACAGACAGACGGACAGACGGACAGACGGACATGGCTAAAACAACTCAGCTCTTCAACCTGATTATTTCGGTATACTTAATGGTGGGTCTATCTATTTTCCTTTAAGGACTTACAATTTTCGGTTTCGTGACGAAATTAATATACCATTTCATTTTCATGAAAGGTATAAAAACAGGTAGGTACTTTGTGTGAGGATGCAAAGTTTCAGGTTTTTTGTGGTCTGCGTGTAAAAACTATGACTACGAATCACGTATTTCAAAAATATATGACGAAAACGTAACTATTTGATGAAATTTGATGAATTTTGAAGATTCTAGCCGTAAAAAAGGGGTCAAAATGACAGTTTATATGAAGTATATAATATATATACGACCGATCTCTATGATTTTTGAGACAACAATATATGCTATATACGTAAGCATTTTGTGAAATTTGAAGCTTCTAACTGTTAAAACGGGGCAGAAATTGCGCAAAGTTTCTTATCTGAACAATCGGTTGTATGAGATATATACTATGTGTACCACCGATCTCAATGATTTTTTCAGACATCAATATATGTTATACACGTAAGCAGTTGGTGAAATTTGAAGCTTCTAGCTGTTAAAATGGGGCCGAAATCGTAAAAAAAATATATATATACTATATATATATACTATATATACCATCATATATATATTATATATATCACCGATCTCTATGATTTTTTGACACAACAATACATACTATATACGTAAGCAATCGGTGAAATTTGAAGCTTATAACTGTTAAAATGGGGAAGAAATTGCGCAAAGTTTCTTATCTGAACAATCGGTTGTATGGGATATATCCTATATATACCACCGGTATCTATGATTTTCTCAGACAACAATATATGCTATACACATAAGCATTTGGTGAAATTTGAACATATCTAAACGATTTTTAAGATAAATATAAAATAAACAAGTAAGAACGGGACTGTCTTCGGCTGTGCCGAAGACTTCATACCTTTCATGAATGGGGCTGAACAATAATCTTATCCCGTTCGTAATCTCCGAATAATCGGATGTATAAGATAAGAAATATATAGTGAACAGATCTACATACCTTAACGATTTTTAAGATAAATATAAAATAAAAAACGGGTAGGTACTTTGTGTGAGGATGCAAAGTTTTAGGTTTTTTGTGGTCTGCGTGTAAAAACTATGACTACGAATCACGTATTTCAAAAATATATGACGAAAACGTAACTATTTGATGAAATTTGATGAATTTTGAAGATTCTAGCCGTAAAAAAGGGGTCAAAATGACAGTTTATATGAAGTATATAATATATATACGACCGATCTCTATGATTTTTTCAGACAACAATATATGCTTTATACGTAAGCATTTTGTGAAATTTGAAGCTTCTAACTGTTAAAACGGGGCAGAAATTGCGCAAAGTTTCTTATCTGAACAATCGGTTGTATGAGATATATACTATGTGTACCACCGATCTCAATGATTTTTTCAGACATCAATATATGCTATACACGTAAGCAGTTGGTGAAATTTGAAGCTTCTAGCTGTTAAAATGGGGCCGAAATCGTAAAAAAAATATATATATACTATATATATATACTATATATCCCATCATATATATATTATATATATCACCGATCTGTATGATTTTTTGACACAACAATACATACTATATACGTAAGCAATCGGTGAAATTTGAAGCTTATAACTGTTAAAATGGGGAAGAAATTGCGCAAAGTTTCTTATCTGAACAATCGGTTGTATGGGATATATACTATATATACCACCGGTATCTATGATTTTCTCAGACAACAATATATGCTATACACGTAAGCATTTGGTGAAATTTGAACATATCTAAACGATTTTTAAGATAAATATAAAATAAACAAGTAAGAACGGGACTGTCTTCGGCTGTGCCGAAAACTTCATACCTTTCATGAATGGGGCTGAACAATAATCTTATCCCGTTCGTAATCTCCGAATAATCGGATGTATAAGATAAGAAATATATAGTGAACAGATCTACATACCTTAACGATTTTTAAGATAAATATAAAATAAACAAGTAAGGAAGGCTAAGTTCGGTTGTAACCGAACATTACATACTCAGTTGAGAGCTATGGAGACAAAATAAGGAAAATCACCATGTAGGAAAATGAACCTAGGGTAACCTTGGAATGTAGTTGTATGACATGTGTATCAAATGGAAGGTATTAAAGAGTATTTTAAGAGAGAGTAGGCCATAGTTCTATGGATGGACGCCATTTAGGAATATCGCCATAAAGGTGGACCAGGGCTGACTCTAGAATTTGTTTGTACGATATGGGTATCAAATGAAAGGTGTTACTGAGCATTTTAAGAG
Source organism: Eurosta solidaginis (assembly GCF_040869045.1). NCBI lineage: Eukaryota > Metazoa > Arthropoda > Insecta > Diptera > Tephritidae > Eurosta > Eurosta solidaginis. Next base: position 84,738,131 of record NC_090324.1, on the reverse strand, counting down.
GGAGTGGGCCTTAGGTCTATCGGTGGACGCCCTTTCGAGATATCGCCATTAAGGTGGACCAGGGGTGACTCTAGAATGTGTTTGTACGATATGGGTATCAAATGAAAGGTGTTACTGAGCATTTTAAGAGGGAGTGGGCCTTAGGTCTATCGGTGGACGCCCTTTCGAGATATCGCCATAAAGGTGGACCAGGGGCGTCTCTAGAATGTGTTTGTACGATATGGGAATCAAATGAAAGGTGTTACTGAGCATTTTAAGAGGGAGTGGGCATTAGGTCTATAGGTGGACGCCTTTCCGAGATATTGCCATTAGGGTGGGCCAGGGGTGACTCTAGAATGTTTGTACGATATGGGTATAAAACGAAAAGTGTTACTGAGCATTTTAAGAGGGAGTGGGCAATAGGTCTATAGGTGGACGCCTTTTCGAAATGTCGCCATTAGGGTGGGCCAGGGGTGACTCTAGAATGTGTTTGTATGATATGGGTATCAAATGAAAGATGGTAATGAGTATCTTAAAAGGGAGTAATCCTTAGTTCTATAGGTGGACGCCTTTTCGATATATCGCCATAAAGGTGGACCAAGGGTGACTCTAGAATGTTTGTACGATATGGGTATCAAACGAAAGGTGTTACTGAGCATTTTAAGAGGGAGTGGGCATTAGGTCTATAAGTGGACGCCTTTTCGAGATATCGTCATTAGGGTGGGCCAGGGGTGACTCTAGAATGTGTTTGTACGATATGGGTATCAAACGAAAGGTGTTACTGAGCATTTTAAGAGGGAGTGGGCATTAGGTCTATAGGTGGACGTCTTTTCGAGATATCGCCATTAGTGTGGGCCAGGCGTGACTCTATAATGTTTGTGCGATATGGGTATCAAACGAAAGGTGTTACTGAGCATTTTAAGAGGGAGTGGGCATTAGGTCTATAGGTGGACGCCTTTTCGAGATATCGCCATTAGGGTGGGCCAGGGGTGACTCTAGAATGTGTTTGTACGATATGGGTATCAAATGAAAGGTGGTAATGAGTATTTTAAAAGGGAGTAATCCTTAGTTCTATATGTGGACGCCTTTTCGAGATATCGCCATAAAGGTGGACCAAGGGTGACTCTAGAATGTTTGTACGATATGGGTATCAAACGAAAGGTGTTACTGAGCATTTTAAGAGGGGGTTGGGCATTAGGTCTATAGGTGGACGCCTTTTCGAGATATCGCCATAAAGGTGGACCAAGGGTGACTCTAGAATGTTTGTACGATATGGGTATCAAACGAAAGGTGTGACTGAGCATTTTAAGAGGGAGTGGGCATTAGGTCTATAGGTGGACGCCTTTTCGAGATATCGCCATTAGGGTGGGCCAGGGGGACTCTAGAATGTTTGTACGATATGGGTATCAAACGAAATGTGTTACTGAGCATTTTAAGAGGGAGTGGGCATTAGGTCTATAGGTGGCCTTTTCGAGACATCGCCAATAGGGTGGGCCAGGGGTGACTCTAGAATTTTTGTACGATATGGGTATCAAACGAAAGGTGTTACTGAGCATTTTAAGAGGGAGTGGATATTAGGTCTATAGGTGGACGCCTTTTCGAGATATCGCCATTAGGGTGGGGCCAGAGGTGACTCTAGAATGTTTGTACGATATGGGTATCAAACGAAAGGTGTTACTGAGCATTTTAAGAGGGAGTGGGCATTAGGTCTATAGGTGGACGCCTTTTCGAGATATCGCCATTAGGGTGGGCCAGGGGTGACTCTAGAATGTGTTTGTACGATATGGATATCAAATTAAAGGTATTAATGAGGGTTTTAAAAGCGAGTGGCCCTTAGATGTATATGTGAAGGTGTTCTCGCGATATCGACCAAAATGTGGACCAGGGTGATCCAGAAAATCATCTGTCGGGTACTGCTAATTTATTTATATATGCAATACCACTAACAGTATTCCTGCCAAGATTCCAAGGGCTGTTGATTTTGCCTTGTAGAACTTTTTCATTTTCTTCTACTTAATATGGTAGGTGTCACACCCATTTTACAAAATTTTTTCCAAAGTTATATTTTGAGTCAATAAACCAATCCAGTTACCATGTTTCATCCCTTTTTTCGTATTTGGTATAGAATTATGGCATTTTTTTCATTTTTCGAAATTCTCGATATCGATAAAGTGGGCGTGGTTATGGTCGGATTTCGGCTATTTTTTATACCGAGATAAAGTGAGTTCAGATAAGTAGGTGGGCTAAGTTTAGTAAAGATATATCGGTTTTTGCTCAAGTTATTGTGTTAACAGCCGAGCGGAAGGACAGACGGTGGACTGTGTATAAAAACTGGGCGTGGCTTCCACCGATTTCGGCCATTTTCACAGAGAACAGTTACCGTCATAGAATCTATGTACCTACCAAATTTGAGAAGGATTGGTAAATTTTTGTTCGACTTATGGCATTAAAAGTATTCTAGACAAACTAAATGAAAATGGGCTGAGCCACGCCCATTTTGAAATTTTCTTTTATTTTTGTATTTTGTTGCATCATATCATTACAGGAGTTGAATTTTGACTTAATTTACTTATATACAGTAAAGATATTAAATTTTTTGTTAAAATTTGAATTAAAAAATTTTTTTTTTTAAAAAGTGGGCGTGTTCTTCATCCAATTTTGCTAATTTTTATTTAGCACATATATAGTAATAGTAGCAGCGTTCCTGCCAAATTTCATCATGATATCTTCAACGACTGCCAAATTACAGCTTGCAAAACTTTTAAATTACCTTCTTGTAAAAGTGGGCGGTGCCACGCCCATTGTCCAAAATCTTACTAATTTTCTATTCTACGTCACAACGTCAACCCATCTGCCAAGTTTCATCGCTTTAATTGCCTTTGGCAATGAATTATCGCATTTTTTCGGTTTTTTGAAATTTTCGATATCGAAAAAGTGGGCGTGGTTATAGTCCGATATCGTTCATTTTAAATAGCGATCTGAGATGAGTGCCCAGGAATCTACATACCAAATTTCATCAAGATAGCTCAAAATTTACTCAAGTTATCGTGTTAACGGACGGACGGACGGACGGACGGACGGACATGGCTCAATCAAATTTTTTTTCGATCCTGATTATTTTGATATATGGAAGTCTATATCTATCTCGATTCCTTTATATATGTACAACCAACCGTTATCCAATCAAACTTAATATACTCTGTGAGCTCTGCTCAACTGAGTATAAAAACGGGTAGGTACTTTGTGTGAGGATGCAAAGTTTCAGGTTTTTTGTGGTCTGCGTGTAAAAACTATGACTACGAATCACGTATTTCAAAAATATATGACGAAAACGTAACTATTTGATGAATTTTGAAGATTCTAGCCGTAAAAAAGGGGTCAAAATGACAGTTTATATGAAGTATATAATATATATACGACCTATCTCTATGATTTTTTCAGACAACAATATATGCTATATACGTAAGCATTTTGTGAAATTTGAAGCTTCTAACTGTTAAAACGGGGCAGAAATTGCGCAAAGTTTCTTATCTGAACAATCGGTTGTATGAGATATATACTATGTGTACCACCGATCTCAATGATTTTTTCAGACATCAATATATGCTATACACGTAAGCAGTTGGTGAAATTTGAAGCTTCTAGCTGTTAAAATGGGGCCGAAATCGTAAAAAAAATATATATATACTATATATATATACTATATATACCATCATATATATATTATATATATCACCGATCTCTATGATTTTTTGACACAACAATACATACTATATACGTAAGCAATCGGTGAAATTTGAAGCTTATAACTGTTAAAATGGGGAAGAAATTGCGCAAAGTTTCTTATCTGAACAATCGGTTGTATGGGATATATACTATATATACCACCGATCTTTATGATTTTTTCAGACAACAATATATGCTATGTACGTAAGCATTCGCTGAAATTTGAAGCCTCTAGCTCTTAAAATAGGGCAGTATTTACGAAAAGTTCCTAATCTGAACAATCGGTTGTGGGGGATATATACTATATATACGACCGATCTCATAAATTTTTTCAGGCAACAATATGTTCAATATACGAAAGTATATGGTGAAGTTTCAAGCTTCAATCTGTTAAATTGGGTAAGATATTACAAAAATCCTCTTTTTCTGAAAAATCGGTTGTATGGAGGATATATGCTATAGTGGTCCGATCCGGTCGGTTCCGACAAATGTTTAATCGGACACCCAAATACATCTGCTCACCAAATTTTATCAAGATATCTCAAAAATTGAGGGACTAGTTTGCATACAAACAGACAGACGGACAGACGGACATGGCTAAAACAACTCAGCTCTTCAACCTGATTATTTCGGTATACTTAATGGTGGGTCTATCTATTTTCCTTTAAGGACTTACAATTTTCGGTTTCGTGACGAAATTAATATACCATTTCATTTTCATGAAAGGTATAAAAATAGGTAGGTAATCTGTGTGAGGATGCAAAGCTTCACGTTTTTTGTGGTCTGCATGTAAAAACTATGGCTACGAATCACGTATTTCAAAAATATATGACGTAAACGTAACTATTTGATGAAATTTGATGAATCTTGAAGCTTCTAGCCGTAAAAAAGGGGTCAATATGACAGTTTATATGAAGTATATAATATATATACCACCGATCTCTATGATTTTTTCAGACAACAATATATGCTATATACGAAAGCATTTTGTTTAATTTGAAGCTTCTAACTGTTAAAACGGGGCAGAAATTGCGCAAAGTTTCTTATCTGAACAATCGGTTGTATGAGATATATACTATGTATATCACCGATCTCAATGATTTTTTCAGACATCAATATATGCTATACACGTAAGCAGTTGGTGAAATTTGAAGCTTCTAGCTGTTAAAATGGGGTAGAAATTGCGAAAAGTTTCTTATCTGAACAATCGGTTGTATGAGATATATACTATATATAGAACCGATCTCTATGATTTTTTCAGACAACAATATATGCTATATACGTAAGCAATCAGTGACATTTGAAGCTTATGGCTGTTAAAATGGGGTAGAAATTGCGAAAAGTTTCTTATCTGAACAATCGGTTGTATGAGATATATACTATATATACAACCGATCTCTATGATTTTTTCAGACAACAATATATGCTATATACGTAAGCAATCGGTGAAATTTGAAGCTTATAGCTGTTAAAATGGGGTAGAAATTGCGAAAAGTTTCTTATCTGAACAATCGGTTGTATGAGATATATACTATATATACAACCGATCTCTATGATTTTTTCAGACAACAATATATGCTATATAAGTAAATATTCGGTGAAATTTGAAGCTTCTAGCTGTTAAAATGGGGCTAAAATTTGCGAAAATATATATATATATATACTATATATATATACTATATATACCACCATATATATACTATATATACCACCGATCTTTATGATTTTTTCAGACAACAATATATGCTATATACGTAAGCATTCGCTGAAATTTGAAGCCTCTAGCTCTTAAAATAGGGCAGTAATTACGAAAAGTTCCTTATCTGAACAATCGGTTGTGGGGGATATATACTATATATACGACCGATCTCATAAATTTTTTCAGGCAACAATATGTTCAATATACGAAAGTATATGGTGAAGTTTGAAGCTTCAATCTGTTAAATTGGGTAAGATATTACAAAAATCCTCTTTTTCTGAAAAATCGGTTGTATGGAGGATATATGCTATAGTGGTCCGATCTGGTCGGTTCCGACAAATGTCTAATCGGACACCCAAATACACCTGCTCACCAAATTTTATCAAGATATCTCAAAAATTGAGGGACTAGTTTGCATACAAACAGACAGACGGACAGACGGACAGACGGACATGGCTAAAACAACTCAGCTCTTCAACCTGATTATTTCGGTATACTTAATGGTGGGTCTATCTATTTTCCTTTAAGGACTTACAATTTTCGGTTTCGTGACGAAATTAATATACCATTTCATTTTCATGAAAGGTATAAAAACAGGTAGGTACTTTGTGTGAGGATGCAAAGTTTCAGGTTTTTTGTGGTCTGCGTGTAAAAACTATGACTACGAATCACGTATTTCAAAAATATATGACGAAAACGTAACTATTTGATGAAATTTGATGAATTTTGAAGATTCTAGCCGTAAAAAAGGGGTCAAAATGACAGTTTATATGAAGTATATAATATATATACGACCGATCTCTATGATTTTTTCAGACAACAATATATGCTATATACGTAAGCATTTTGTGAAATTTGAAGCTTCTAACTGTTAAAACGGGGCAGAAATTGCGCAAAGTTTCTTATCTGAACAATCGGTTGTATGAGATATATACTATGTGTACCACCGATCTCAATGATTTTTTCAGACATCAATATATGCTATACACGTAAGCAGTTGGTGAAATTTGAAGCTTCTAGCTGTTAAAATGGGGCCGAAATCGTAAAAAAAAATATATATATACTATATATATATACTATATATACCATCATATATATATTATATATATCACCGATCTCTATGATTTTTTGACACAACAATACATACTATATACGTAAGCAATCGGTGAAATTTGAAGCTTATAACTGTTAAAATGGGGAAGAAATTGCGCAAAGTTTCTTATCTGAACAATCGGTTGTATGGGATATATCCTATATATACCACCGGTATCTATGATTTTCTCAGACAACAATATATGCTATACACATAAGCATTTGGTGAAATTTGAACATATCTAAACGATTTTTAAGATAAATATAAAATAAACAAGTAAGAACGGGACTGTCTTCGGCTGTGCCGAAGACTTCATACCTTTCATGAATGGGGCTGAACAATAATCTTATCCCGTTCGTAATCTCCGAATAATCGGATGTATAAGATAAGAAATATATAGTGAACAGATCTACATACCTTAACGATTTTTAAGATAAATATAAAATAAAAAACGGGTAGGTACTTTGTGTGAGGATGCAAAGTTTCAGGTTTTTTGTGGTCTGCGTGTAAAAACTATGACTGCGAATCACGTATTTCAAAAATATATGACGAAAACGTAACTATTTGATGAAATTGGATGAATTTTGAAGATTCTAGCCGTAAAAAAGGGGTCAAAATGACAGTTTATATTAAGTATATAATATATATACGACCGATCTCTATGATTTTTTCAGACAACAATATATGCTATATACGTAAGCATTTTGTGAAATTTGAAGCTTCTAACTGTTAAAACGGGGCAGAAATTGCGCAAAGTTTCTTATCTGAACAATCGGTTGTATGAGATATATACTATGTGTACCACCGATCTCAATGATTTTTTCAGACATCAATATATGCTATACACGTAAGCAGTTGGTGAAATTTGAAGCTTCTAGCTGTTAAAATGGGGCCGAAATCGTAAAAAAAATATATATATACTATATATATATACTATATATACCATCATATATATATTATATATATCACCGATCTCTATGATTTTTTGACACAACAATACATACTATATACGTAAGCAATCGGTGAAATTTGAAGCTTATAACTGTTAAAATGGGGAAGAAATTGCGCAAAGTTTCTTATCTGAACAATCGGTTGTATGGGATATATACTATATATACCACCGGTATCTATGATTTTCTCAGACAACAATATATGCTATACACGTAAGCATTTGTTGAAATTTGAACATATCTAAACGATTTTTAAGATAAATATAAAATAAACAAGTAAGGAAGGCTAAGTTCGGGTGTAACCGAACATTACATACTCAGTTGAGAGCTATGGAGACAAAATAAGGAAAATCACCATGTAGGAAAATGAACCTAGGGTAACCCTGGAATGTGGTTGTATGACATGTGTATCAAATGGAAGGTATTAAAGAGTATTTTAAGAGAGAGTAGGCCATAGTTCTATGGATGGACGCCATTTAGGGATATCGCCATAAAGGTGGACCAGGGCTGACTCTAGAATGTGTTTGTACGATATGGGTATCAAATAAAAGGTGATAATGAGTATTTTAAAAGGGAATGGGCTTTAGTTCTATAGGTGAACGCCTTTTCGAGAAATCCCCATAAAGGTGGACCAGGGGTGACTCTAGAATATGTTTGTACGATATGGGTATCAAATGAAAGCTGTTAATGAGTATTTTGAAAAGGAGTGATCCTTAGTTCCCTAGGTGGACGCCGTTTCGAGATATCGCCATAAAGGTGGACCAGGGGTGTCTCTAGTTGTACGATATGGGAATCAAATGAAAGGTGTTACTGAGCGTTTTAAGAGGGAGTGGGCATTAGGTCCATAGGTGGACGCCTTCTCGAGAAATCGCCATAAAGGTGGGCCAGGGGGACTCTAGAATGTTTGTACGATATGGGTATCAAACGAAATGTGTTACTGAGCATTTTAAGAGGGAGTGGGCATTAGGTCTATAGGTGGCCTTTTCGAGACATCGCCAATAGGGTGGGCCAGGGGTGACTCTAGAATGTTTGTACGATATGGGTATCAAACGAAAGTTGTTACTGAGCATTTTAAGAGGGAGTGGACATTAGGTCTATAGGTGGACGCCTTTTCGAGATATCGCCATTAGGGTGGGCCAGAGGTGACTCTAGAATGTTTGTACGATATGGGTATCAAACGAAAGGTGTTACTGAGCATTTTAAGAGGGAGTGGGCATTAGGTCTATAGGTGGACGCCTTTTCGAGATATCGCCATTAGGGTGGGCCAGGGGTGACTCTAGAATGTGTTTGTACGATATGGATATCAAATTAAAGGTATTAATGAGGGTTTTAAAAGCGAGTGGCCCTTAGATGTATATGTGAAGGTGTTCTCGCGATATCGACCAAAATGTGGACCAGGTGATCCAGAAAATCATCTGTCGGGTACTGCTAATTTATTTATATATGCGATACCACTAACAGTATTCCTGCCAAGATTCCAAGGGCTGTTGATTTTGCCTTGTAGAACTTTTTCATTTTCTTCTACTTAATATGGTAGGTGTCACACCCATTTTACAAAATTTTTTCCAAAGTTATATTTTGCGTCAATAAACCAATCCAGTTACCATGTTCATCCCTTTTTTCGTATTTGGTATAGAATTATGGCATTTTTTTCATTTTTCGTAATTTTCGATATCGATAAAGTGGGCGTGGTTATGGTCGGATTTCGGCTATTTTTTATACCGAGATAAAGTGAGTTCAGATAAATAGGTGGGCTAAGTTTAGTAAAGATATATCGGTTTTTGCTCAAGTTATTGTGTTAACAGCCGAGCGGAAGGACAGACGGTGGAATGTGTATAAAAACTGGGCGTGGCTTCCACCGATTTCGGCTATTTTCACAGAGAACAGTTACCGTCATAAAATCTATGTACCTACCAAATTTGAGAAGGATTGGTAAATTTTTGTTCGACTTATGGCATTAAAAGTATTCTAGACAAACTAAATGAAAATGGGCGGAGCCACGCCCATTTTGAAATTTTCTTTTATTTTTGTATTTTGTTGCATCATATCATTACGGGAGTTGAATTTTGACTTAATTTACTTATATACAGTAAAGATATTAAATTTTTTGTTAAAATTTGAATTTAAAAATTTTTTTTTTAAAAAGTGGGCGTGTTCTTTATCCAATTTTGCTAATTTTTATTTAGCACATATATAGTAATAGTAGCAGCGTTCCTGCTAAATTTCATCATGATATCTTCAACGACTGCCAAATTACAGCTTGCCAAACTTTTAAATTACCTTCTTGTAAAAGTGGGCGGTGCCACGCCCGTTGCCCAAAATCTTACTAATTTTCTATTCTGCGTCATAACGTCAACCCATCTGCCAAGTTTCATCGCTTTAATTGCCTTTGGCAATGAATTATCGCATTTTTTCGGTTTTTCGAAATTTTCGATATCGAAAAAGTGGGCGTGGTTATAGTCCGATATCGTTCATTTTAAATAGCGATCTGAGATGAGTGCCCAGGAATCTGCATACCAAATTTCATCAAGATAGCTCAAAATTTACTCAAGTTATCGTGTTAACGGACGGACGGACGGACGGACATGGCTCAATCAAATTTTTTTTCGATCCTGATTATTTTGATATATGGAAGTCTATATCTATCTCGATTCCTTTATATATGTACAACCAACCGTTATCCAATCAAACTTAATATACTCTGTGAGCTCTGCTCAACTGAGTATAAAATAGGTAGGTAATCTGTGTGAGGATGCAAAGCTTCACGTTTTTTGTGGTCTGCATGTAAAAACTATGGCTACGAATCACGTATTTCAAAAATATATGACGTAAACGTAACTATTTGATGAAATTTGATGAATCTTGAAGCTTCTCGCGGTAAAAAAGGGGTCAATATGACAGTTTATATGAAGTATATAATATATATACCACCGATCTCTATGATTTTTTCAGAACAACAATATATGCTATATACGAAAGCATTTTGTGAAATTTGAAGCTTCTAACTGTTAAAACGGGGCAGAAATTGCGCAAAGTTTCTTATCTGAACAATCGGTTGTATGAGATATATACTATGTATATCACCGATCTCAATGATTTTTTCAGACATCAATATATGCTATACACGTAAGCAGTTGGTGAAATTTGAAGCTTCTAGCTGTTAAAATGGGGTAGAAATTGCGAAAAGTTTCTTATCTGAACAATCGGTTTTATGAGATATATACTATATTTAGAACCGATCTATATGATTTTTTCAGACAACAATATATGCTATATACGTAAGCAATCAGTGAAATTTGAAGCTTATAGCTGTTAAAATGGGGTAGAAATTGCGAAAAGTTTCTTATCTGAACAATCGGTTTTATGAGATATATACTATATATAGAACCGATCTATATGATTTTTTCAGACAACAATATATGCTATATACGTAAGCAATCAGTGAAATTTGAAGCTTATAGCTGTTAAAATGGGGTAGAAATTGCGAAAAGTTTCTTATCTGAACAATCGGTTGTATGAGATATATACTATATATACAACCGATCTATATGATTTTTTCAGAAAACAATATATGCTATATAAGTAAATATTCCGTGAAATTTGAAGCTTCTAGCTGTTAAAATGGGGCTAAAATTTTCGAATATATATATATATATACTATATATATATACTATATATACCACCATATATATACTATATATACCACCGATCTTTATGATTTTTTCAGACAACAATATATGCTATATACGTAAGCATTCGCTGAAATTTGAAGCCTCTAGCTCTTAAAATAGGGCAGTAATTACAAAAAGTTCCTTATCTGAACAATCGGTTGTGGGGGATATATACTATATATACGACCGATCTCATAAATTTTTTCATGCAACAATATGTTCAATATACGAAAGTATATGGTGAAGTTTGAAGCTTCAATCTGTTAAATTGGGTAAGATATTACAAAAATCCTCTTTTTCTGAAAAATCGGTTGTATGGAGGATATATGCTATAGTGGTCCGATCCGGTCGGTTCCGACAAATGTCTAATCGGACACCCAAATACACCTGCTCACCAAATTTTATCAAGATATCTCAAAAATTGAGGGACTAGTTTGCATACAAACAGGCAGACAGACAGACGGACAGACGGACATGGCTAAAACAACTCAGCTCTTCAACCTGATTATTTCGGTATACTTAATGGTGGGTCTATCTATTTTCCTTTAAGGACTTACAATTTTCGGTTTCGTGACGAAATTAATATACCATTTCATTTTCATGAAAGGTATAAAAACGGGTAGGTACTTTGTGTGAGGATGCAAAGTTTCAGGTTTTTTGTGGTCTGCGTGTAAAAACTATGACTACGAATCACGTATTTCAAAAATATATGACGAAAACGTAACTATTTGATGAAATTTGATGAATTTTGAAGATTCTAGCCGTAAAAAAGGGGTCAAAATGACATTTTTTATGAAGTATATAATATATATACGACCGATCTCTATGATTTTTTCAGACAACAATATATGCTATATACGTAAGCATTTTGTGAAATTTGAAGCTTCTAACTGTTAAAACGGGGCAGAAATTGCGCAAAGTTTCTTATCTGAACAATCGGTTGTATGAGATATATACTATGTGTACCACCGATCTCAATGATTTTTTCAGACATCAATATATGCTATACACGTAAGCAATCAGTAAAATTTGAAGCTTATAGCTGTTAAAATGGGGCCGAAATCGTAAAAAAAATATATATATACTATATATATATACTATATATACCATCATATATATATTATATATATCACCGATCTCTATGATTTTTTGACACAACAATACATACTATATACGTAAGCAATCGGTGAAATTTGAAGCTTATAACTGTTAAAATGGGGAAGAAATTGCGCAAAGTTTCTTATCTGAACAATCGGTTGTATGGGATATATACTATATATACCACCGGTATCTATGATTTTCTCAGACAACAATATATGCTATACACGTAAGCATTTGGTGAAATTTGAACATATCTAAACGATTTTTAAGATAAATATAAAATAAAAAATAGGTAGGTAATCTGTGTGAGGATGCAAAGCTTCACGTTTTTTGTGGTCTGCATGTAAAAACTATGGCTACGAATCACGTATTTCAAAAATATATGACGTAAACGTAACTATTTGATGAAATTTGATGAATCTTGAAGCATCTAGCCGTAAAAAAGGGGTCAATATGACAGTTTATATGAAGTATATAATATATATACCACCGATCTCTATGATTTTTTCAGACAACAATATATGCTATATACGAAAGCATTTTGTGAAATTTGAAGCTTCTAACTGTTAAAACGGGGCAGAAATTGCGCAAAGTTTCTTATCTGAACAATCGGTTGTATGAGATATATACTATGTATATCACCGATCTCAATGATTTTTTCAGACATCAATATATGCTATACACGTAAGCAGTTGGTGAAATTTGAAGCTTCTAGCTGTTAAAATGGGGTAGAAATTGCGAAAAGTTTCTTATCTGAACAATCGGTTGTATGAGATATATACTATATATAGAACCGATCTCTATGATTTTTTCAGACAACAATATATGCTATATACGTAAGCAATCAGTGAAATTTGAAGCTTATAGCTGTTAAAATGGGGTAGAAATTGCGAAAAGTTTCTTATCTGAACAATCGGTTGTATGAGATATATACTATATATACAACCGATCTCTATGATTTTTTCAGACAACAATATATGCTATATACGTAAGCAATCGGTTAAAGTTGAAGCTTATAGCTGTTAAAATGGGGTAGAAATTGCGAAAAGTTTCTTATCTGAACAATCGGTTGTATGAGATATATACTATATATACAACCGATCTCTATGATTTTTTCAGACAACAATATATGCTATATAAGTAAATATTCGGTGAAATTTGAAGCTTCTAGCTGTTAAAATGGGGCTAAAATTTGCGAAAATATATATATATATACTATATATATATACTATATATACCACCATATATATACTATATATACCACCGATCTTTATGATTTTTTCAGACAACAATATATGCTATATACGTAAGCATTCGCTGAAATTTGAAGCCTCTAGCTCTTAAAATAGGGCAGTAATTACGAAAAGTTCCTTATCTGAACAATCAATTGTGGGGGATATATACTATATATACGATCGATCTCATAAATTTTTTCAGGCAACAATATGTTCAATATACGAAAGTATATGGTGAAGTTTGAAGCTTCAATCTGTTAAATTGGGTAAGATATTACAAAAATCCTCTTTTTCTGAAAAATCGGTTGTATGGAGGATATATGCTATAGTGGTCCGATCCGGTCGGTTCCGACAAATGTCTAATCGGACACCCAAATACACCTGCTCACCAAATTTTATCAAGATATCTCAAAAATTGAGGGACTAGTTTGCATACAAACAGACAAACGGACAGACGGACAGACGGACATGGCTAAAACAACTCAGCTCTTCAACCTGATTATTTCGGTATGCTTAATGGTGGGTCTATCTATTTTCCTTTAAGGACTTACAATTTTCGGTTTCGTGACGAAATTAATATACCATTTCATTTTCATGAAAGGTATAAAAACAGGTAGGTACTTTGTGTGAGGATGCAAAGTTTCAGGTTTTTTGTGGTCTGCGTGTAAAAACTATGACTACGAATAACGTATTTCAAAAATATATGACGAAAGCGTAACTATTTGATGAAATTTGATGAATTTTGAAGATTCTAGCCGTAAAAAAGGGGTCAAAATGACAGTTTATATGAAGTATATAATATATATACGACCGATCTCTATGATTTTTTCAGACAACAATATATGCTATATACGTAAGCATTTTGTGAAATTTGAAGCTTCTAACTGTTAAAACGGGGCAGAAATTGCGCAAAGTTTCTTATCTGAACAATCGGTTGTATGAGATATATACTATGTGTACCACCGATCTCAATGATTTTTTCAGACATCAATATATGCTATACACGTAAACAGTTGGTGAAATTTGAAGCTTCTAGCTGTTAAAATGGGGCCGAAATCGTAAAAAAAATATATATATACTATATATATATACTATATATACCATCATATATATATTATCTATATCACCGATCTCTATGATTTTTTGACACAACAATACATACTATATACGTAAGCAATCGGTGAAATTTGAAGCTTATAACTGTTAAAACGGGGAAGAAATTGCGCAAAGTTTCTTATCTGAACAATCGGTTGTATGGGATATATACTATATATACCACCGGTATCTATGATTTTCTCAGACAACAATGTATGCTATACACGTAAGCATTTGGTGAAATTTGAACATATCTAAACGATTTTGAAGATAAATATAAAATAAACAAGTAAGGAAGGCTAAGTTCGGGTGTAACCGAACATAACATACTCAGTTGAGAGCTATGGAGACAAAATAAGGAAAATCAATCTGGGGTAACCCTGGAATGTGGTTGTATAACATGTGTATCAAATGAAAGGTATTAAAGAGTATTTTAAGAGAGAATAGGCCATAGTTCTATGGATGAACGCCATTTAGGGATATCGCCATAAAGGTAGACCAGGGCTGACTCTAGAATTTGTTTGTACGATATGGGTATCAAATGAAAGGTGTTACTGAGCATTTTAAGAGGGAGTGGGCCTTAGGTCTATCGGTGGACGCCTTTTCGAGATGTCCCCATTAAGGTGGACCAGAGGTGATTCTATAATGTGTTTGTACGATATGGGTATCAAATGAAAGCTGTTAATGAGTATTTTGAAAAGGAGTGATCCTTAGTTCCATAGGTGGACGCCGTTTCGAGATATCGCCATAAAGGTGGACCAGGGGTGTATCTAGAATGTGTTTGTACGATATGGGAATCAAATGAAAGGTGTTACTGAGCATTTTAAGAGGGAGTGGGCATTAGGTCTATAGGTGGACGCCTTTTCGAGATATCGCCATTAGGGTGGGCCAGGGGTGACTCTAGAATGTTTGTACGGTATGGGTAGCAAACGAAAGGTGTTACTGAGCATTTTAAGAGGGAGTGGGCATGAGGTCTATAGGTGGACGCCTTTTCGAGATATCGTCATTAGGGTGGGCCAGGGGTGACTCTAGAATGTGTTTGTACGATATGGGTATCAAATGAAAGGTGGTAAGGAGTATTTTAAAAGGGAGTAATCCTTAGTTCTATAGGTGGACGCCTTTTCGAGATATCGTCATTAGGGTGGGCCAGGGGTGACTCTAGAATGTGTTTGTACGATATGGGTATCAAATGAAAGGTGGTAAGGAGTATTTTAAAAGGGAGTAATCCTTAGTTCTATAGGTGGACGCCTTTTCGAGATATCGCCATAAAGGTGGACCAAGGGTGACTCTAGAATGTTTGTACGATATGGGTATCAAACGAAAGGTGTTACTGATCATTTTAAGAGGGAGTGGGCATTAGGTCTATAGGTGGACGCCTTTTCGAGATATCGCCATTAGGGTGGGCCAGGGTGACTCTAGAATGTATTTGTACGATATGGGTATCAAATGAAAGGTGGTAATGAGTATTTTAAAAGGGAGTAATCCTTAGTTCTATAGGTGGACGCCTTTTCGAGATATCGCCATAAAGCTGGACCAAGGGTGACTCTAGAATGTTTGTACGGTATGGGTATCAAACGAAAGGTGTTACTGAGCATTTTAAGAGGGAGTGGGCATTAGGTCTATAGGTGGACGCCTTTTCGAGATATCGCCATTAGGGTGGGCCAGGGTGACTCTAGAATGTGTTTGTACGATATGGGTATCAAATGAAAGGTGGTAATGAGTATTTTAAAAGGGAGTAATCCTTAGTTCTATAGGTGGACGCCTTTTCGAGATATCGCCATAAAGCTGGACCAAGGGTGACTCTAGAATGTTTGTACGGTATGGGTATCAAACGAAAGGTGTTACTGAGCATTTTAAGAGGGAGTGGGCATTAGGTCTATAGGTGGACGCCTTTTCGAGATATCGCCATTAGGGTGGGACAGGGGTGACTCTAGAATGTTTGTATGATATGGGTATCAAACGAAAGGTGTTACTGAGCATTTTAAGAGGGAGTGTACATTAGGTCTATAGGTGGAGGCCTTTTCGAGATATCGCCATTAGGGTGGGTCAGGGGTGACTCTAGAATGTTTGTACGATATGGGTATCAAACGAAAGGTGTTACTGAGCATTTTAAGAGGGAGTGGACATTAGGTCTATAGGTGGACGCCTTTTCGAGTTATCGCCATTAGGGTGGGCCAGGGTGACTCTAGAATGTGTTTGTACGATATGGGTATCAAATGAAAGGTGGTAATGAGTATTTTAAAAGGGAGTAATCCTTAGTTCTATAGGTGGACGCCTTTTCGAAATATCGCCATTAGGGTGGGCCAGGTGTGACTCTAGAATGTTTGTACGATATGGGTATCAAACGAAAGCTGTTACTGAGCATTTTAAGAGGGAGTGGGCATTAGGTCTATAGGTGGACGCCTTTTCGAGATATTGCCATTAGGGTGGGCCAGGGGTGACTCTAGAATGTTTGTACGATATGGGTATCAAACGAAAGGTGTTACTGAGCATTTTAAGAGGGAGTGGACACTAGGTCTATAGGTGGACGCCTTTTCGAGATATCGCCATTAGGGTGGGCCAGGGGTTACTCTAGAATGTTTGTACGATATGGGTATCAAACGAAAGGTGTTACTGAGCATTTTAAGAGAGAGGGGGCATTAGTTCTATAGGTGGACGCCTTTTCGAGATATCGCCATTAGGGTGGGACAGGGGTGACTCTGGTATGTTTTTGTACGATATGGATATCAAATTAAAGGTATTAATGAGGGTTTTAAAAGCGAGTGGCCCTTAGATGTATATGTGAAGGCGTTCTCGTGATATCCACCAAAATGTGGACCAGGTGATCCAGAAAATCATCTGTCGGGTACTGCTAATTTATTTATATATGCAATACCACTAACAGTATTCCTGCCAAGATTCCAAGGGCTGTTGATTTCGCCTTGTAGAACTTTTTCATTTTCTTCTACTTAATATGGTAGGTGTCACACCCATTTTACAAAGATTTTTCCAAAGTTATATTTTGCGTCAACAAACCAATCGAGTTACCATGTTTCATCCCTTTTTTCGTATTTGGTATAGAATTATGGCATTTTTTTCATTTTTCGTAATTTTCGATATCGATAAAGTGGGCGTGGTTATGGTCAGATTTCGCCCATTTTTTATACCAAGAAAAAGAGAGCTCAGGTAAGTACGTGGGCTAAGTTTAGTAAAGATATATCGGATTTTGCTCAAGTTATTGTGTTAATGGCCGAGCGGAAGGACAGACGGTGGACTGTGTATAAAAACTGGGCGTGGCTTCCACCGATTTCGCCCATTTTCACAGAGAACAGTTACCGTCATAGAATCTATGCTCCTACCAAATTTGAGAAGGATTGGTAAATTTTTGTTCGACTTATGGCAATAAAAGTATTCTAGACAAACTAAATGAAAATGGGCGGAGCCACGCCCATTTTGAAATTTTCTTTTATTTTTGTATTTTGTTGCATCATATCATTACTGGAGTTGAATTTTGACTTAATTTACTTATATACAGTAAAGATATTAAATTTTTTGTTAAAATTTGAATTTAAAAAAATTTTTTTTTAAAAAGTGGGCGTGTTCTTAATCCAATTTTGCTAATTTTTATTTAGCACATATAGAGTAATAGTAGTAACGTTCCTGCCAAATTTCATCATGATATCTTCAACGACTGCCAAATTACAGCTTGCAAAACTTTTAAATTACCTTCTTGTAAAAGTGGGGGGGGGCCACGCCCATTGTCCAAAATCTTACTAATTTTCTATTCTGCGTCATAACGTCAACCCATCTACCAAGTTTCGTCGCTTTATCTGTCTTTTGTAATGAGTTATCGCACTTTTTCGGTTTTTCGAAATTTTCGATATCGAAAAAGTGGGCGTGGTTATAGTCCGATATCGTTCATTTTAAATAGCGATCTGAGATGAGTGCTCAGGAACCTGCATACCAAATTTCATCAAGATACCTCAAAATTTACTCAAGTTATCGTGTTAACGGACGGACGGACGGACGGACGGACGGACGGACGGACATGGCTCAATCAAATTTTTTTTCGATCCTGATTATTTTGATATATGGAAGTCTATATCTATCTCGATTCCTTTATATATGTACAACCAACCGTTATCCAATCAAACTTAATATACTCTGTGAGCTCTGCTCAACTGAGTATAAAAATAGGTAGGTAATCTGTGTGAGGATGCAAAGCTTCACGTTTTTTGTGGTCTGCATGTAAAAACTATGGCTACGAATCACGTATTTCAAAAATATATGACGTAAACGTAACTATTTGATGAAATTTGATGAATCTTGAAGCTTCTAGCCGTAAAAAAGGGGTCAATATGACAGTTTATATGAAGTATATAATATATATACCACCGATCTCTATGATTTTTTCAGACAACAATATATGCTATATACGAAAGCATTTTGTGAAATTTGAAGCTTCTAACTGTTAAAACGGGGCAGAAATTGCGCAAAGTTTCTTATCTGAACAATCGGTTGTATGAGATATATACTATGTATATCACCGATCTCAATGATTTTTTCAGACATCAATATATGCTATACACGTAAGCAGTTGGTGAAATTTGAAGCTTCTAGCTGTTAAAATGGGGTAGAAATTGCGAAAAGTTTCTTATCTGAACAATCGGTTGTATGAGATATGTACTATATATAGTACCGATCCCTATGATTTTTTCAGACAACAATATATGCTATATGCGTAAGCAATCAATGAAATTTGAAGCTTATGGCTGTTAAAATGGGGTAGAAATTGCGAAAAGTTTCTTATCTGAACAATCGGTTGTATGAGATATATACTATATATACAACCGATCTCTATGATTTTTTCAGACAACAATATATGCTATATACGTAAGCAATCGGTGAAATTTGAAGCTTATAGCTGTTAAAATGGGTTAGAAATTGCGAAAAGTTTCTTATCTGAACAATCGGTTGTATGAGATATATACTATATATACAACCGATCTCTATGATTTTTTCAGACAACAATATATGCTATATAAGTAAATATTCGGTGAAATTTGAAGCTTCTAGCTGTTAAAATGGGGTTAAAATTTGCGAAAATATATATATATATACTATATATATATACTATATATACCACCATATATATACTATATATACCACCGATCTTTATGATTTTTTCAGACAACAATATATGCTATATACGTAAGCATTCGCTGAAATTTGAAGCCTCTCTCTCTTAAAATAGGGCAGTAATTACGAAAAGTTCCTTATCTGAACAATCGGTTGTGGGGGATATATACTATATATACGACCGATCTCATAAATTTTCTCAGGCAACAATATGTTCAATATACGAAAGTATATGGTGAAGTTTGAAGCTTCAATCTGTTAAATTGGGTAAGATATTACAAAAATCCTCTTTTTCTGAAAAATCGGTTGTATGGAGGATATATGCTATAATGGTCCGATCCGGTCGGTTCCGACAAATGTCTAATCGGACACCCAAATACACCTGCTCACCAAATTTTATCAAGATATCTCAAAAATTGAGGGACTAGTTTGCATACAAACAGACAGACGGACAGACGGACAGACGGACATGTCTAAAACAACTCAGCTCTTCAACCTGATTATTTCGGTATACTTAATGGTGGGTCTATCTATTTTCCTTTAAGGACTTACAATTTTCGGTTTCGTGACGAAATTAATATACCATTTCATTTTCATGAAAGCTATAAAAACAGGTAGGTACTTTGTGTGAGGATGCAAAGTTTCAGGTTTTTTGTGGTCTGCGTGTAAAAACTATGACTACGAATCACGTATTTCAAAAATATATGACGAAAACGTAACTATTTGATGAAATTTAATGAATTTTGAAGATTCTAGCAGTAAAAAAGGGGTCAAAATGACAGTTTATATGAAGTATATAATATATATACGACCGATCTCTATGATTTTCTCAGACAACAATATATGCTATATACGTAAGCATTTTGTGAAATTTGAAGCTTCTAACTGTTAAAACGGGGCAGAAATTGCGCAAAGTTTCTTATCTGAACAATCGGTTGTATAAGATATATACTATGTGTACCACCGATCTCAATGATTTTTTCAGACATCAATATATGCTATACACGTAAACAGTTGGTGAAATTTGAAGCTTCTAGCTGTTAAAATGGGGTAGAAATTGCGAAAAGTTTCTTATCTGAACAATCGGTTTTATGAGATATATACTATATATAGAACCGATCTATATGATTTTTTCAGACAACAATATATGCTATATACGTAAGCAATCAGTGAAATTTGAAGCTTATAGCTGTTAAAATGGGGTAGAAATTGCGAAAAGTTTCTTATCTGAACAATCGGTTGTATGGGATATATACTATATATACCACCGGTATCTATGATTTTCTCAGACAACAATATATGCTATACACGTAAGCATTTGGTGAAATTTGAACATATCTAGACGATTTTTAAAATAAATATAAAATAAAAAATAGGTAGGTAATCTGTGTGAGGATGCAAAGCTTCACGTTTTTTGTGGTCTGCATGTAAAAACTATGGCTACGAATCACGTATTTCAAAAATATATGACGTAAACTTAACTATTTGATGAAATTTGATGAATCTTGAAGCTTTTAGCCGTAAAAAAGGGGTCAATATGACAGTTTATATGAAGTATATAATATATATACCACCGATCTCTATGATTTTTTCAGACAACAATATATGCTATATACGAAAGCATTTTGTGAAATTTGAAGCTTCTAACTGTTAAAACGGGGCAGAAATTGCGCAAAGTTTCTTATCTGAACAATCGGTTGTATGAGATATATACTATGTATATCACCGATCTCAATGATTTTTTCAGACATCAATATATGCTATACACGTAAGCAGTTGGTGAAATTTGAAGCTTCTAGCTGTTAAAATGGGGTAGAAATTGCGAAAAGTTTCTTATCTGAACAATCGGTTTTATGAGATATATACTATATATAGAACCGATCTATATGATTTTTTCAGACAACAATATATGCTATATACGTAAGCAATCAGTGAAATTTGAAGCTTATAGCTGTTAAAATGGGGTAGAAATTGCGAAAAGTTTCTTATCTGAACAATCGGTTGTATGAGATATATACTATATATACAACCGATCTCTATGATTTTTTCAGACAACAATATATGCTATATACGTAAGCAAACGGTGAAATTTGAAGCTTATAGCTGTTAAAATGGAGTAGAAATTGCGAAAAGTTTCTTATCTGAACAATCGGTTGTGTGAGATATATACTATATATACAACCGATCTCTATGATTTTTTCAGACAACAATATATGCTATATAAGTAAATATTCGGTGAAATTGGAAGCTTCTAGCTGTTAAAATGGGGCTAAAATTTGCGAAAATATATATATATATTCTATATATATATACTATATATACCACCATATATATACTATATATACCACCGATCTTTATGATTTTTTCAGACAACAATATATGCTATATACGTAGCCTCTAGCTCTTAAAATAGGGCAGTAATTACGAAAAGTTCCTTATCTGAACAATCGGTTGTGGGGGATATACACTATATATACGACCGATCTCATAAATTGTTTCAGGCAACAATATGTTCAATATACGAAAGTATATGGTGAAGTTTGAAGCTTCAATCTGTTAAATTGGGTAAGATATTACAAAAATCCTCTTTTTCTGAAAAATCGGTTGTATGGAGGATATATGCTATAGTGGTCCGATCCGGTCGGTTCCGACAAATGTCTAATCGGACACCCAAATACACCTGCTCACCAAATTTTATCAAGATATCTCAAAAATTGAGGGACTAGTTTGCATACAAACAGACAGACGGACAGACGGACAGACGGACATGGCTAAAACAACTCAGCTCTTCAACCTGATTATTTCGGTATACTTAATGGTTCTTTTCCTTTAAGGACTTACAATTTTCGGTTTCGTGACGAAATTAATATACCATTTCATTTTCATGAAAGGTATAAAAACGGGTAGGTACTTTGTGTGAGGATGCAAAGTTTCAGGTTTTTTGTGGTCTGCGTGTAAAAACTATGACTACGAATCACGTATTTCAAAAATATATGACGAAAACGTAACTATTTGATGAAATTTGATGAATTTTGAAGATTCTAGCCGTAAAAAAGGGGTCAAAATGACAGTTTATATGAAGTATATAATATATATACGACCGATCTCTATGATTTTTTCAGACAACAATATATGCTATATACGTAAGCATTTTGTGAAATTTGAAGCTTCTAGCTGTTAAAATGGGGCCGAAATCGTAAAAAAAATATATATATACTATATATATATACTATATATACCATCATATATATATTATATATATCACCGATCTCTATGATTTTTTGACAAAACAATACATGCTATATACGTAAGCAATCGGTGAAATTTGAAGCTTATAACTGTTAAAATGGGGAAGAAATTGCGCAAAGTTTCTTATCTGAACAATCGGTTGTATGGGATATATACTATATATACCACCGGTATCTATGATTTTCTCAGACAACAATATATGCTATACACGTAAGCATTTGGTGAAATTTGAACATATCTAAACGATTTTTAAGATAAATATAAAATAAACAAGTAAGGAAGGCTAAGTTCGGGTGTAACCGAACATAACATACTCAGTTGAGAGCTATGGAGACAAAATAAGGAAAAACAATCTGGGGTAACCCTGGAATGTGGTTGTATAACATGTGTATCAAATGAAAGGTATTAAAGAGTATTTTAAGAGAGAATAGGCCATAGTTCTATGGATGAACGCCATTTAGGGATATCGCCATAAAGGTAGACCAGGGCTGACTCTAGAATTTGTTTGTACGATATGGGTATCAAATGAAAGGTGTTACTGAGCATTTTAAGAGGGAGTGGGCCTTAGGTCTATCGGTGGACGCCTTTTCGAGATGTCCCCATTAAGGTGGACCAGGGGTGATTCTATAATGTGTTTGTACGATATGGGTATCAAATGAAAGCTGTTAATGAGTATTTTGAAAAGGAGTGATCCTTAGTTCCATAGGTGGACGCCGTTTCGAGATATCGCCATAAAGGTGGACCAGGGGTGTCTCTAGAATGTGTTTGTACGATATGGGAATCAAATGAAAGGTGTTACTGAGCATTTTAAGAGGGAGTGGGCATTAGGTCTATAGGTGGACGCCTTTTCGAGATATCGCCATTAGGGTGGGCCAGGGGTGACTCTAGAATGTTTGTACGGTATGGGTAGCAAACGAAAGGTGTTACTGAGCATTTTAAGAGGGAGTGGGCATGAGGTCTATAGGTGGACGCCTTTTCGAGATATCGTCATTAGGGTGGGCCAGGGGTGACTCTAGAATGTGTTTGTACGATATGGGTATCAAATGAAAGGTGGTAAGGAGTATTTTAAAAGGGAGTAATCCTTAGTTCTATAGGTGGACGCCTTTTCGAGATATCGTCATTAGGGTGGGCCAGGGGTGACTCTAGAATGTGTTTGTACGATATGGGTATCAAATGAAAGGTGGTAAGGAGTATTTTAAAAGGGAGTAATCCTTAGTTCTATAGGTGGACGCCTTTTCGAGATATCGCCATAAAGGTGGACCAAGGGTGACTCTAGAATGTTTGTACGATATGGGTATCAAACGAAAGGTGTTACTGAGCATTTTAAGAGGGAGTGGGCATTAGGTCTATAGGTGGACGCCTTTTCGAGATATCGTCATTAGGGTGGGCCAGGGGTGACTCTAGAATGTGTTTGTACGATATGGGTATCAAATGAAAGGTGGTAAGGAGTATTTTAAAAGGGAGTAATCCTTAGTTCTATAGGTGGACGCCTTTTCGAGATATCGTCATTAGGGTGGGCCAGGGGTGACTCTAGAATGTGTTTGTACGATATGGGTATCAAATGAAAGGTGGTAAGGAGTATTTTAAAAGGGAGTAATCCTTAGTTCTATAGGTGGACGCCTTTTCGAGATATCGCCATAAAGGTGGACCAAGGGTGACTCTAGAATGTTTGTACGATATGGGTATCAAACGAAAGGTGTTACTGAGCATTTTAAGAGGGAGTGGGCATGAGGTCTATAGGTGGACGCCTTTTCGAGATATCGTCATTAGGGTGGGCCAGGGGTGACTCTAGAATGTGTTTGTACGATATGGGTATCAAATGAAAGGTGGTAAGGAGTATTTTAAAAGGGAGTAATCCTTAGTTCTATAGGTGGACGCCTTTTCGAGATATCGTCATTAGGGTGGGCCAGGGGTGACTCTAGAATGTGTTTGTACGATATGGGTATCAAATGAAAGGTGGTAAGGAGTATTTTAAAAGGGAGTAATCCTTAGTTCTATAGGTGGACGCCTTTTCGAGATATCGCCATAAAGGTGGACCAAGGGTGACTCTAGAATGTTTGTACGATATGGGTATCAAACGAAAGGTGTTACTGAGCATTTTAAGAGGGAGTGGGCATTAGGTCTATAGGTGGACGTCTTTTCGAGATATCGCCATTAGTGTGGGCCAGGGGTGACTCTATAATGTTTGTGCGATATGGGTATCAAACGAAAGGTGTTACTGAGCATTTTAAGAGGGAGTGGGCATTAGGTCTATAGGTGGACGCCTTTTCGAGATATCGCCATTAGGGTGGGACAGGGGTGACTCTAGAATGTGTTTGTACGATATGGGTATCAAATGAAAGGTGGTAATGAGTATTTTAAAAGGGAGTAATCCTTAGTTCTATATGTGGACGCCTTTTCGAGATATCGCCATAAAGGTGGACCAAGGGTCACTCTAGAATGTTTGTACGATATGGGTATCAAACGAAAGGTGTTACTGAGCATTTTAAGAGGGAGTGGGCATTAGGTCTATAGGTGGACGCCTTTTCGAGATATCGCCATAAAGGTGGACCATGGGTGACTCTAGAATGTTTGTACGATATGGGTATCAAACGAAAGGTGTGACTGAGCATTTTAAGAGGGAGTGGGCATTAGGTCTATAGGTGGACGCCTTTTCGAGATATCGCCATTAGGGTGGGCCAGGGGGACTCTAGAATGTTTGTACGATATGGGTATCAAACGAAATGTGTTACTGAGCATTTTAAGAGGGAGTGGGCATTAGGTCTATAGGTGGCCTTTTCGAGACATCGCCAATAGGGTGGGCCAGGGGTGACTCTAGAATGTTTGTACGATATGGGTATCAAACGAAAGGTGTTACTGAGCATTTTAAGAGGGAGTGGACATTAGGTCTATAGGTGGACGCCTTTTCGAGATATCGCCATTAGGGTGGGCCAGAGGTGACTCTAGAATGTTTGTACGATATGGGTATCAAACGAAAGGTGTTACTGAGCATTTTAAGAGGGAGTGGGCATTAGGTCTATAGGTGGACGCCTTTTCGAGATATCGCCATTAGGGTGGGCCAGGGGTGACTCTAGAATGTGTTTGTACGATATGGATATCAAATTAAAGGTATTAATGAGGGTTTTAAAAGCGAGTGGCCCTTAGATGTATATGTGAAGGTGTTCTCGCGATATCGATCAAAATGTGGACCAGGTGATCCAGAAAATCATCTGTCGGGTACTGCTAATTTATTTATATATGCAATACCACTAACAGTATTCCTGCCAAGTTTCCAAGGGCTGTTGATTTTGCCTTGTAGAACTTTTTCATTTTCTTCTACTTAATATGGTAGGTGTCACACCCATTTTACAAAATTTTTTCCAAAGTTATATTTTGCGTCAATAAACCAATCCAGTTACCATGTTTCATCCCTTTTTTCGTATTTGGTATAGAATTATGACATTTTTTTCATTTTTCGTAATTTTCGATATCGATAAAGTGGGCGTGGTTATGGTCGGATTTCGGCTATTTTTTATACCGAGATAAAGTGAGTTCAGATAAGTAGGTGGGCTAAGTTTAGTAAAGATATATCGGTTTTTGCTCAAGTTATTGTGTTAACAGCCGAGCGGAAGGACAGACGGTGGACTGTGTATAAAAACTGGGCGTGGCTTCCACCGATTTCGGCCATTTTCACAGAGAACAGTTACCGTCATAGAATCTATGTACCTACCAAATTTGAGAAGGATTGGTAAATTTTTGTTCGACTTATGGCATTAAAAGTATTCTAGACAAACTAAATGAAAATGGGCTGAGCCACGCCCATTTTGAAATTTTCTTTTATTTTTGTATTTTGTTGCATCATATCATTACTGGAGTTGAATTTTGACTTAATTTACTTATATACAGTAAAGATATTAAATTTTTTGTTAAAATTTGAATTAAAAAATTTTTTTTTTTAAAAAGTGGGCGTGTTCTGCATCCAATTTTGCTAATTTTTATTTAGCACATATATAGTAATAGTAGCAGCGTTCCTGCCAAATTTCATCATGATATCTTCAACGACTGCCAAATTACAGCTTGCAAAACTTTTAAATTACCTTCTTGTAAAAGTGGGCGGTGCCACGCCCGTTGTCCAAAATCTTACTAATTTTCTATTCTGCGTCATAACGTCAACCCATCTGCCAAGTTTCATCGCTTTAATTGCCTTTGGCAATGAACTATCGCATTTTTTCGGTTTTTCGAAATTTTCGATATCGCAAAAGTGGGCGTGGTTATAGTCCGATATCGTTCATTTTAAATAGCGATCTGAGATGAGTGCCCAGGAATCTACATACCAAATTTCATCAAGATAGCTCAAAATTGACTCAAATTATCGTGTTAACGGACGGACGGACGGACGGACGGACGGACATGGCTCAATCAAATTTTTTTTCGATCCTGATTATTTTGATATATGGAAGTCTATATCTATCTCGATTCCTTTATATATGTACAACCAACCGTTATCCAATCAAACTTAATATACTCTGTGAGCTCTGCTCAACTGAGTATAAAAATAGGTAGGTAATCTGTGTGAGGATGCAAAGCTTCACGTTTTTTGTGGTCTGCATGTAAAAACTATGGCTACGAATCACGTATTTCAAAAATATATGACGTAAACTTAACTATTTGATGAAATTTGATGAATCTTGAAGCTTCTAGCCGTAAAAAAGGGGTCAATATGACAGTTTATATGAAGTATATAATATATATACCACCGATCTCTATGATTTTTTCAGACAACAATATATGCTATATACGAAAGCATTTTGTGAAATTTGAAGCTTCTAACTGTTAAAACGGGGCAGAAATTGCGCAAAGTTTCTTATCTGAACAATCGGTTGTATGAGATATATACTATGTATATCATCGATCTCAATGATTTTTTCAGACATCAATATATGCTATACACGTAAGCAGTTGGTGAAATTTGAAGCTTCTAGCTGTTAAAATGGGGTAGAAATTGCGAAAAGTTTCTTATCTGAACAATCGGTTGTATGAGATATATACTATATATAGAACCGATCTCTATGATTTTTTCAGACAACAATATATGCTATATACGTAAGCAATCAGTGAAATTTGAAGCTTATAGCTGTTAAAATGGGGTAGAAATTGCGAAAAGTTTCTTATCTGAACAGTCGGTTGTATGAGATATATACTATATATAGAACCGATCTCTATGATTTTTTCAGACAACAATATATGCTATATACGTAAGCAATCGGTGAAATTTGAAGCTTATAGCTGTTAAAATGGGGTAGAAATTGCGAAAAGTTTCTTATCTGAACAATCGGTTGTATGAGATATATACTATATATACAACCGATCTCTATGATTTTTTCAGACAACAATATACGCTATATAAGTAAATATTCGGTGAAATTTGAAGCTTCTAGCTGTTAAAATGGGGCTAAAATTTGCGAATATATATACATATATACTATATATATATACTATATATACCACCATAGATATACTATATATACCACCGATCTTTATGATTTTTTCAGACAACAATATATGCTATATACGTAAGCATTCGCTGAAATTTGAAGCCTCTAGCTCTTAAAATAGGGCAGTAATTACGAAAAGTTCCTTATCTGAACAATCGGTTGTGGGGGATATATACTATATATACGACCGATCTCATAAATTTTTTCAGGCAACAATATGTTCAATATACGAAAGTATATGGTGAAGTTTGAAGCTTCAATCTGTTAAATTGGGTAGGATATTACAAAAATCCTCTTTTTCTGAAAAATCGGTTGTATGGAGGATATATGCTATAGTGGTCCGATCCGGTCGGTTCCGACAAATGTCTAATCGGACACTCAAATACACCTGCTCACCAAATTTTATCAAGATATCTCAAAAATTGAGGGATTGTACGATATGGGTATCAAACGAAAGGTGTGACTGAGCATTTTAAGAGGGAGTGGGCATTAGGTCTATAGGTGGAAGCCTTTTCGAGATATCGCCATTAGGGTGGGCCAGGGGGACTCTAGAATGTTTGTACGATATGGGTATCAAACGAAATGTGTTACTGAGCATTTTAAGAGGGAGTGGGCATTAGGTCTATAGGTGGCCTTTTCGAGACATCGCCAATAGGGTGGGCCAGGGGTGACTCTAGAATGTTTGTACGATATGGGTATCAAACGAAAGGTGTTACTGAGCATTTTAAGAGGGAGTGGACATTAGGTCTATAGGTGGACGCCTTTTCGAGATATCGCCATTAGGGTGGGCCAGAGGTGACTCTAGAATGTTTGTACGATATGGGTATCAAACGAAAGGTGTTACTGAGCATTTTAAGAGGGAGTGGGCATTAGGTCTATAGGTGGACGCCTTTTTCGAGATATCGCCATTAGGGTGGGCCAGGGGTGACTCTAGAATGTGTTTGTACGATATGGATATCAAATTAAAGGTATTAATGAGGGTTTTAAAAGCGAGTGGCCCTTAGATGTATATGTGAAGGTGTTCTCGCGATATCGATCAAAATGTGGACCAGGTGATCCAGAAAATCATCTGTCGGGTACTGCTAATTTATTTATATATGCAATACCACCAACAGTATTCCTGCCAAGTTTCCAAGGGCTGTTGATTTTGCCTTGTAGAACTTTTTCATTTTCTTCTACTTAATATGGTAGGTGTCACACCCATTTTACAAATTTTTTTCCAAAGTTATATTTTGCGTCAATAAACCAATCCAGTTACCATGTTTCATCCCTTTTTTCGTATTTGGTATAGAATTATGGCATTTTTTTCATTTTTCGTAATTTTCGATATCGATAAAGTGGGCGTGGTTATGGTCGGATTTCGGCTATTTTTTATACCGAGATAAAGTGAGTTCAGATAAGTAGGTGGGCTAAGTTTAGTAAAGATATATCGGTTTTTGCTCAAGTTATTGTGTTAACAGCCGAGCGGAAGGACAGACGGTGGACTGTGTATAAAAACTGGGCGTGGCTTCCACCGATTTCGGCCATTTTCACAGAGAACAGTTACCGTCATAGAATCTATGTACCTACCAAATTTGAGAAGGATTGGTAAATTTTTGTTCGACTTATGGCATTAAAAGTATTCTAGACAAACTAAATGAAAATGGGCTGAGCCACGCCCATTTTGAAATTTTCTTTTATTTTTGTATTTTGTTGCATCATATCATTACTGGAGTTGAATTTTGACTTAATTTACTTATATACAGTAAAGATATTAAATTTTTTGTTAAAATTTGAATTAAAAAATTTTTTTTTTTAAAAAGTGGGCGTGTTCTGCATCCAATTTTGCTAATTTTTATTTAGCACATATATAGTAATAGTAGCAGCGTGCCTGCCAAATTTCATCATGATATCTTCAACGACTGCCAAATTACAGCTTGCAAAACTTTTAAATTACCTTCTTGTAAAAGTGGGCGGTGCCACGCCCGTTGTCCAAAATCTTACTAATTTTCTATTCTGCGTCATAACGTCAACCCATCTGCCAAGTTTCATCGCTTTAATTGCCTTTGGCAATGAATTATCGCATTTTTTCGGTTTTTCGAAATTTTCGATATCGCAAAAGTGGGCGTGGTTATAGTCCGATATCGTTCATTTTAAATAGCGATCTGAGATGAGTGCCCAGGAATCTACATACCAAATTTCATCAAGATAGCTCAAAATTGACTCAAATTATCGTGTTAACGGACGGACGGACGGACGGACATGGCTCAATCAAATTTTTTTTCGATCCTGATTATTTTGATATATGGAAGTCTATATCTATCTCGATTCCTTTATATATGTACCACCAACCGTTATCCAATCAAACTTAATATACTCTGTGAGCTCTGCTCAACTGAGTATAAAAATAGGTAGGTAATCTGTGTGAGGATGCAAAGCTTCACGTTTTTTGTGGTCTGCATGTAAAAACTATGGCTACGAATCACGTATTTCAAAAATATATGACGTAAACTTAACTATTTGATGAAATTTGATGAATCTTGAAGCTTCTAGCCGTAAAAAAGGGGTCAATATGACAGTTTATATGAAGTATATAATATATATACCACCGATCTCTATGATTTTTTCAGACAACAATATATGCTATATACGAAAGCATTTTGTGAAATTTGAAGCTTCTAACTGTTAAAACGGGGCAGAAATTGCGCAAAGTTTCTTATCTGAACAATCGGTTGTATGAGATATATACTATGTATATCATCGATCTCAATGATTTTTTCAGACATCAATATATGCTATACACGTAAGCAGTTGGTGAAATTTGAAGCTTCTAGCTGTTAAAATGGGGTAGAAATTGCGAAAAGTTTCTTATCTGAACAATCGGTTGTATGAGATATATACTATATATAGAACCGATCTCTATGATTTTTTCAGACAACAATATATGCTATATACGTAAGCAATCAGTGAAATTTGAAGCTTATAGCTGTTAAAATGGGGTAGAAATTGCGAAAAGTTTCTTATCTGAACAGTCGGTTGTATGAGATATATACTATATATAGAACCGATCTCTATGATTTTTTCAGACAACAATATATGCTATATACGTAAGCAATCGGTGAAATTTGAAGCTTATAGCTGTTAAAATGGCGTAGAAATTGCGAAAAGTTTCTTATCTGAACAATCGGTTGTATGAGATATATACTATATATACAACCGATCTCTATGATTTTTTCAGACAACAATATATGCTATATAAGTAAATATTCGGTGAAATTTGAAGCTTCTAGCTGTTAAAATGGGGCTAAAATTTGCGAATATATATATATATATACTATATATATATACTATATATACCACCATAGATATACTATATATACCACCGATCTTTATGATTTTTTCAGACAACAATATATGCTATATACGTAAGCATTCGCTGAAATTTGAAGCCTCTAGCTCTTAAAATAGGGCAGTAATTACGAAAAGTTCCTTATCTGAACAATCGGTTGTGGGGGATATATACTATATATACGACCGATCTCATAAATTTTTTCAGGCAACAATATGTTCAATATACGAAAGTATATGGTGAAGTTTGAAGCTTCAATCTGTTAAATTGGGTAGGATATTACAAAAATCCTCTTTTTCTGAAAAATCGGTTGTATGGAGGATATATGCTATAGTGGTCCGATCCGGTCGGTTCCGACAAATGTCTAATCGGACACTCAAATACACCTGCTCACCAAATTTTATCAAGATATCTCAAAAATTGAGGGACTAGTTTGCATACAAACAGACAGACGGACAGACGGACATGGCTAAAACAACTCAGCTCTTCAACCTGATTATTTCAGTATACTTAATGGTGGGTCTATCTATTTTCCTTTAAGGACTTACAATTTTCGGTTTCGTGACGAAATTAATATACCATTTCATTTTCATGAAAGGTATAAAAACAGGTAGGTACTTTGTGTGAGGATGCAAAGTTTCAGGTTTTTTGTGGTCTGCGTGTAAAAACTATGACTACGAATCACGTATTTCTAAAATATATGAAGAAAACGTAACTATTTGATGAAATTTGATGAATTTTGAAGATTCTAGCCGTAAAAAAGGGGTCAAAATGACAGTTTATATGAAGTATATAATATATATACGACCGATCTCTATGATTTTTTCAGACAACAATATATGCTATATACGTAAGCATTTTGTGAAATTTGAAGCTTCTAACTGTTAAAACGGGGCAGAAATTGCGCAAAGTTTCTGATCTGAACAATCGGTTGTATGAGATATATACTATGTGTACCACCGATCTCAATGATTTTTTCAGACATCAATATATGCTATACACGTAAACAGTTGGTGAAATTTGAAGCTTCTAGCTGTTAAAATGGGACCGAAATCGTAAAAAAAATATATATATACTATATATATATACTATATATACCATCATATATATATTATCTATATCACCGATCTCTATGATTTTTTGACACAACAATACATACTATATACGTAAGCAATCGGTAAAATTTGAAGCTTATAACTGTTAAAATGGGGAAGAAATTGCGCAAAGTTTCTTATCTGAACAATCGGTTGTATGGGATATATACTATATATACCACCGGTATCTATGATTTTCTCAGACAACAATATATGCTATACACGTAAGCATTTGGTGAAATTTGAACATATCTAAACGATTTTTAAGATAAATATAAAATAAAAAATAGGTAGGTAATCTGTGTGAGGATGCAAAGCTTCACGTTTTTTGTGGTCTGCATGTAAAAACTATGGCTACGAATCACGTATTTCAAAAATATATGACGTAGACGTAACTATTTGATGAAATTTGATGAATCTTGAAGCTTCTAGCCGTAAAAAAGGGGACAATATGACAGTTTATATGAAGTATATAATATATATACCACCGATCTCTATGATTTTTTCAGACAACAATATATGCTATATACGAAAGCATTTTGTGAAATTTGAAGCTTCTAACTGTTAAAACGGGGCAGAAATTGCGCAAAGTTTCTTATCTGAACAATCGGTTGTATGAGATATATACTATGTATATCACCGATCTCAATGATTTTTTCAGACATCAATATATGCTATACACGTAAGCAGTTGGTGAAATTTGAAGCTTCTAGCTGTTAAAATGGGGTAGAAAATGCGAAAAGTTTTTTATCTGAACAATCTGTTTTATGAGATATATACTATATATAGAACCGATCTATATGATTTTTTCAGACAACAATATATGCTATATACGTAAGCAATCAGTGAAATTTGAAGCTTATAGCTGTTAAAATGGGGTAGAAATTGCGAAAAGTTTCTTATCTGAACAATCGGTTGTATGAGATATATACTATATATACAACCGATCTCTATGATTTTTTCAGACAACAATATATTCTATATACGTAAGCAATCGGGGAAATTTGAAGCTTATAGCTGTTAAAATGGAGTAGAAATTGCGAAAAGTTTCTTATCTGAACAATCGGTTGTATGAGATATATAATATATATACAACCGATCTCTATGATTTTTTCATAAAACAATATATGCTATATAAGTAAATATTCGGTGAAATTTGAAGCTTCTAGCTGTTAAAATGGGGCTAAAATTTGCGAAAATATATATATATATACTATATATATATACTATATATACCACCATATATATACTATATATACCACCGATCTTTATGATTTTTTCAGACAACAATATATGCTATATACGTAAGCATTCGCTGAAATTTGAAGCCTCTAACTCTTAAAATAGGGCAGTAATTACGAAAAGTTCCTTATCTGAACAATCGGTTGTGGGGGATATATACTATATATACGACCGATCTCATAAATTTTTTCAGGCAACAATATGTTCAATATACGAAAGTATATGGTGAAGTTTGAAGCTTCAATCTGTTAAATTGGGTAAGATATTACAAAAATCCTCTTTTCTGAAAAATCGGTTGTATGGAGGATATATGCTATAGTGGTCCGATCCGGTCGGTTCCGACAAATGTCTAATCGGACACCCAAATACACCTGCTCACCAAATTGTATCAAGATATCTCAAAAATTGAGGGACTAGTTTGCATACAAACAGACAGACGGACAGACGGACATGGCTAAAACAACTCAGCTCTTCAACCTGATTATTTCGGTATACTTAATGGTGGGTCTATCTATTTTCCTTTAAGGACTTACAATTTTCGGTTTCGTGACGAAATTAATATACCATTTCATTTTCATGCAAGGTATAAAAACGGGTAGGTACTTTGTGTGAGGATGCAAAGTTTCAGGTTTTTTGTGGTCTGCGTGTAAAAACTATGACTACGAATCACGTATTTCAAAAATATATGACGAAAACGTAACTATTTGATGAAATTTGATGAATTTTGAAGATTCTAGCCGTAAAAAAGGGGTCAAAATGACAGTTTATATGAAGTATATAATATATATACGACCGATCTCTATGATTTTTTCAGACAACAATATATGCTATATACGTAAGCATTTTGTGAAATTTGAAGCTTCTAACTGTTAAAACGGGGCAGAAATTGCGCAAAGTTTCTTATCTGAACAATCGGTTGTATGAGATATATACTATGTGTACCACCGATCTCAATGATTTTTTCAGACAACAATATATGCTATACACGTAAGCATTTGGTGAAATTTGAACATATCTAAACGATTTTTAAGATAAATATAAAATAAAAAATAGAAAATAGTAAAAAAGGGGTCAATATGACAGTTTATATGAAGTATATAATATATATACCACCGATCTCTATGATTTTTTCAGACAACAATATATGCTATATACGAAAGCATTTTGTGAAATTTGAAGCTTCTAACTGATAAAACGGGGCAGAAATTGCGCAAAGTTTCTTATCTGAACAATCGGTTGTATGAGATATATACTATGTATATCACCGATCTCAATGATTTTTTCAGACATCAATATATGCTATACACGTAAGCAGTTGGTGAAATTTGAAGCTTCTAGCTGTTAAAATGGGGTAGAAATTGCGAAAAGTTTCTTATCTGAACAACCGGTTGTATGAGATATATACTATATATAGAACCGAACTCTATGATTTTTTCAGACAACAATATATGCTATATACGTAAGCAATCAGTGAAATTTGAAGCATATAACTGTTAAAATGGGGTAGAAATTGCGAAAAGTTTCTTATCTGAACAATCGGTTGTATGAGATATATACTATATATACAACCGATCTCTATGATTTTTTCAGACAACAATATATCCTATATACGTAAGCAATCGGTGAAATTTGAAGCTTATAGCTGTTAAAATGGGGTAGAAATTGCGAAAAGTTTCTTATCTGATCAATCGGTTGTATGAGATATATACTATATATACAACCGATCTCTATGATTTTTTCAGACAACAATATATGCTATATAAGTAAATATTCGGTGAAATTTGAAGCTTCTAGCTGTTAAAATGGGGCTAAAATTTGCGAAAATATATATATATATACTATATATATATACTATATATACCACCATATATATACTATATATACCACCGATCTTTATGATTTTTTCAGAGAACAATATATGCTATATACGTAAGCATTCGCTGAAATTTGAAGCCTCTATCTCTTAAAATAGGGCAGTAATTACGAAAAGTTCCTTATCTGAACAATCGGTTGTGGGGGATATATACTATATATACGACCGATCTCATAAATTTTTTCAGGCAACAATATGTTCAATATACGAAAGTATATGGTGAAGTTTGAAGCTTCAATCTGTTAAATTGGGTAAGATATTACAAAAATCCTCTTTTTCTGAAAAATCGGTTGTATGGAGAATATATGCTATAGTGGTCCGATCCGGTCGGTTCCGACAAATGTCTAATCGGACACCCAAATACACCTGCTCACCAAATTGTATCAAGATATCTCAAAAATTGAGGGACTAGTTTGCATACAAACAGACAGACGGACAGACGGACATGGCTAAAACAACTCAGCTCTTCAACCTGATTATTTCGGTATACTTAATGGTGGGTCTATCTATTTTCCTTTAAGGACTTACAATTTTCGGTTTCGTGACGAAATTAATATACCATTTCATTTTCATGAAAGGTATAAAAACAGGTAGGTACTTTGTGTGAGGATGCAAAGTTTCAGGTTTTTTGTGGTCTGCGTGTAAAAACTATGGCTACGAATCACGTATTTCAAAAATATATGACGTAAACGTAACTATTTGATGAAATTTGATGAATCTTGAAGCTTCTAGCCGTAAAAAAGGGGTCAATATGACAGTTTATATGAAGTATATAATATATATACCACCGATCTCTATGATTTTTTCAGACAACAATATATGCTATATACGAAAGCATTTTGTGAAATTTGAAGCTTCTAACTGTTAAAACGGGGCAGAAATTGCGCAAAGTTTCTTATCTGAACAATCGGTTGTAGGAGATATATACTATGTATATCACCGATCTCAATGATTTTTTCAGACATCAATATATGCTATACACGTAAGCAGTTGGTGAAATTTGAAGCTTCTAGCTGTTAAAATGGGGCCGAAATCGTAAAAAAATATATATATACCATATATATATACTATATATACCATCATATATATATTATATATATCACCGATCTCTATGATTTTTTGACACAACAATACATACTATATACGTAAGCAATCGGTGAAATTTGAAGCTTATAACTGTTAAAATGGGGAAGAAATTGCGCAAAGTTTCTTATCTGAACAATCGGTTGTATGGGATATATACTATATATACCACCGGTATCTATGATTTTCTCAGACAACAATATATGCTATACACGTAAGCATTTGGTGAAATTTGAACATATCTAAACGATTTTTAAGATAAATATAAAATAAACAAGTAAGGAAGGCTAAGTTCGGGTGTAACCGAACATAACATACTCAGTTGAGAGCTATGGAGACAAAATAAGGAAAATCAATCTGGGGTAACCCTGGAATGTGGTTGTATAACATGTGTATCAAATGAAAGGTATTAAAGAGTATTTTAAGAGAGAATAGGCCATAGTTCTATGGATGAACGCCATTTAGGGATATCGCCATAAAGGTAGACCAGGGCTGACTCTAGAATTTGTTTGTACGATATGGGTATCAAATGAAAGGTGTTACTGAGCATTTTAAGAGGGAGTGGGCCTTAGGTCTATCGGTGGACGCCTTTTCGAGATGTCCCCATTAAGGTGGACCAGGGGTGATTCTATAATGTGTTTGTACGATATGGGTATCAAATGAAAGCTGTTAATGAGTATTTTGAAAAGGAGTGATCCTTAGTTCCATAGGTGGACGCCGTTTCGAGATATCGCCATAAAGGTGGACCAGGGGTGTCTCTAGAATGTGTTTGTACGATATGGGAATCAAATGAAAGGTGTTACTGAGCATTTTAAGAGGGAGTGGGCATTAGGTCTATAGGTGGACGCCTTTTCGAGATATCGCCATTAGGGTGGGCCAGGGTGACTCTAGAATGTGTTTGTACGATATGGGTATCAAATGAAAGGTGGTAATGAGTATTTTAAAAGGGAGTAATCCTTAGTTCTATAGGTGGACGTCTTTTCGAGATATCGCCATAAAGCTGGACCAAGGGTGACTCTAGAATGTTTGTACGGTATGGATATCAAACGAAAGGTGTTACTGAGCATTTTAAGAGGGAGTGGGCATTAGGTCTATAGGTGGACGCCTTTTCGAGATATCGCCATTAGGGTGGGCCAGGGTGACTCTAGAATGTGTTTGTACGATATGGGTATCAAATGAAAGGTGGTAATGAGTATTTTAAAAGGGAGTAATCCTTAGTTCTATAGGTGGACGCCTTTTCGAGATATCGCCATAAAGCTGGACCAAAGGTGACTCTAGAATGTTTGTACGGTATGGGTATCAAACGAAAGGTGTTACTGAGCATTTTAAGAGGGAGTGGGCATTAGGTCTATAGGTGGACGCCTTTTCGAGATATCGCCATTAGGGTGGGACAGGGGTGACTCTAGAATGTTTGTATGATATGGGTATCAAACGAAAGGTGTTACTGAGCATTTTAAGAGGGAGTGTACATTAGGTCTATAGGTGGACGCCTTTTCGAGATATCGCCATTAGGGTGGGTCAGGGGTGACTCTAGAATGTTTGTACGATATGGGTATCAAACGAAAGGTGTTACTGAGCATTTTAAGAGGGAGTGGACATTAGGTCTATAGATGGACGCCTTTTCGAATTATCGCCATTAGGGTGGGCCAGGGTGACTCTAGAATGTGTTTGTACGATATGGGTATCAAATGAAAGGTGGTAATGAGTATTTTAAAAGGGAGTAATCCTTAGTTCTATAGGTGGACGCCTTTTCGAAATATCGCCATTAGGGTGGGCCAGGTGTGACTCTAGAATGTTTGTACGATATGGGTATCAAACGAAAGCTGTTACTGAGCATTTTAAGAGGGAGTGGGCATTAGGTCTATAGGTGGACGCCTTTTCGAGATATTGCCATTAGGGTGGGCCAGGGGTGACTCTAGAATGTTTGTACGATATGGGTATCAAACGAAAGGTGTTACTGAGCATTTTAAGATGGAGTGGACACTAGGTCTATAGGTGGACGCCTTTTCGAGATATCGCCATTTGGGTGGGCCAGTGGTTACTCTAGAATGTTTGTACGATATGGGTATCAAACGAAAGGTGTTACTGAGCATTTTAAGAGAGAGGGGGCATTAGTTCTATAGGTGGACGCCTTTTCGAGATATCGCCATTAGGGTGGGACAGGGGTGACTCTGGTATGTTTTTGTACGATATGGATATCAAATTAAAGGTATTAATGAGGGTTTTAAAAGCGAGTGGCCCTTAGATGTATATGTGAAGGCGTTCTCGTGATATCCACCAAAATGTGGACCAGGTGATCCAGAAAATCATCTGTCGGGTACTGCTAATTTATTTATATATGCAATACCACTAACAGTATTCCTGCCAAGATTCCAAGGGCTGTTGATTTCGCCTTGTAGAACTTTTTCATTTTCTTCTACTTAATATGGTAGGTGTCACACCCATTTTACAAAGATTTTTCCAAAGTTATATTTTGCGTCAACAAACCAATCCAGTTACCATGTTTCATCCCTTTTTTCGTATTTGGTATAGAATTATGGCATTTTTTTCATTTTTCGTAATTTTCGATATCGATAAAGTGGGCGTGGTTATGGTCAGATTTCGCCCATTTTTTATACCAAGAAAAAGTGAGCTCAGGTAAGTACGTGGGCTAAGTTTAGTAAAGATATATCGGATTTTGCTCAAGTTATTGTGTTAATGGCCGAGCGGAAGGACAGACGGTGGACTGTGTATAAAAACTGGGCGTGGCTTCCACCGATTTCGCCCATTTTCACAGAGAACAGTTACCGTCATAGAATCTATGCTCCTACCAAATTTGAGAAGGATTGGTAAATTTTTGTTCGACTTATGGCAATAAAAGTATTCTAGACAAACTAAATGAAAATGGGCGGAGCCACGCCCATTTTGAAATTTTCTTTTATTTTTGTATTTTGTTGCATCATATCATTACTGGAGTTGAATTTTGACTTAATTTACTTATATACAGTAAAGATATTAAATTTTTTGTTAAAATTTGAATTTAAAAACATTTTTTTTTAAAAAGTGGGCGTGTTCTTAATCCAATTTTGCTAATTTTTATTTAGCACATATAGAGTAATAGTAGTAACGTTCCTGCCAAATTTCATCATGATATCTTCAACGACTGCCAAATTACAGCTTGCAAAACTTTTAAATTACCTTCTTGTAAAAGTGGGCGGGGCCACGCCCATTGTCCAAAACCTTACTAATTTTCTATTCTGCGTCAAAACGTCAACCCATCTACCAAGTTTCGTCGCTTTATCTGTCTTTTGTAATGAGTTATCGCACTTTTTCGGTTTTTCGAAATTTTCGATATCGAAAAAGTGGGCGTGGTTATAGTCCGATATCGTTCATTTTAAATAGCGATCTGAGATGAGTGCTCAGGAACCTACATACCAAATTTCATGAAGATACCTCAAAATTTACTCAAGTTATCGTGTTAACGGACGGACGGACGGACGGACATGGCTCAATCAAATTTTTTTTCGATCCTGATTATTTTGATATATGGAAGTCTATATCTATCTCGATTCCTTTATATATGTACAACCAACCGTTATCCAATCAAACTTAATATACTCTGTGAGCTCTGCTCAACTGAGTATAAAAATAGGTAGGTAATCTGTGTGAGGATGCAAAGCTTCACGTTTTTTGTGGTCTGCATGTAAAAACTATGGCTACGAATCACGTATTTCAAAAATATATGACGTAAACGTAACTATTTGATGAAATTTGATGAATGTTGAAGCTTCTAGCCGTAAAAAAGGGGTCAATATGACAGTTTATATGAAGTATATAATATATATACCACCGATCTCTATGATTTTTTCAGACAACAATATATGCTATATACGAAAGCATTTTGTGAAATTTGAAGCTTCTAACTGTTAAAACGGGGCAGAAATTGCGCAAAGTTTCTTATCTGAACAATCGGTTGTATGAGATATATACTATGTATATCACCGATCTCAATGATTTTTTCAGACATCAATATATGCTATACACGTAAGCAGTTGGTGAAATTTGAAGCTTCTAGCTGTTAAAATGGGGTAGAAATTGCGAAAAGTTTCTTATCTGAACAATCGGTTATATGAGATATATACTATATATAGAACCGATCTCTATGATTTTTTCAGACAACAATATATGCTATATACGTAAGCAATCAGTGAAATTTGAAGCTTATAGCTGTTAAAATGGGGTAGAAATTGCGAAAAGTTTTTTATCTGAACAATCGGTTGTATGAGATATATACTATATATACAACCGATCTCTATGATTTTTTCAGACAACAATATATGCTATATACGTAAGCAATCGGTGAAATTTGAAGCTTATAGCTGTTAAAATGGGGTAGAAATTGCGAAAAGTTTCTTATCTGAACAATCGGTTGTATGAGATATATACTATATATACAACCGATCTCTATGATTTTTTCAGACAACAATATATGCTATATAAGTAAATATTCGGTGAAATTTGAAGCTGTTAAAATGGGGCTAAAATTTGCGAAAATATATATATATATACTATATATATATACTATATATACCACCATATATATACTATATATACCACCGATCTTTATGATTTTTTCAGACAACAATATATGCTATATACGTAAGCATTCGCTGAAATTTGAAGCCTCTAGCTCTTAAAATAGGGCAGTAATTACGAAAAGTTCCTTATCTGAACAATCGGTTGTGGGGGATATATACTATATATACGACCGATCTCATAAATTTTTTCAGGCAACAATATGTTCAATATACGAAAGTATATGGTGAAGTTTGAAGCTTCAATCTGTTAAATTGGTTAAGATATTACAAAAATCCTCTTTTTCTGAAAAATCGGTTGTATGGAGGATATATGCTATAGTGGTCCGATCCGGTCGGTTCCGACAAATGTCTAATCGGACACCCAAATACACCAAAATTTATCAAGATATCTCAAAAATTGAGGGACTAGTTTGCATACAAACAGACAGACGGATAGACGGACATGGCTAAAACAACTCAGCTCTTCAACCTGATTATTTCGGTATACTTAATGGTGGGTCTATCTATTTTCCTTTAAGGACTTACAATTTTCGGTTTCGTGACGAAATTAATATACCATTTCATTTTCATGAAAGGTATAAAAACAGGTAGGTACTTTGTGTGAGGATGCAAAGTTTCAGGTTTTTTGTGGTCTGCGTGTAAAAACTATGACTACGAATCACGTATTTCAAAAATATATGACGAAAACGTAACTATTTGATGAAATTTGATGAATTTTTAAGATTCAAGCCGTAAAAAAGGGGTCAAAATGACAGTTTATATGAAGTATATAATATATATACGACCGATCTCTATGATTTTTTCAGACAACAATATATGCTATATACGTAAGCATTTTGTGAAATTTGAAGCTTCTAACTGTTAAAACGGGGCAGAAATTGCGCAAAGTTTCTTATCTGAACAATCGGTTGTATGAGATATATACTATGTGTACCACCGATCTCAATGATTTTTTCAGACATCAATATATGCTATACACGTAAACAGTTGGTGAAATTTGAAGCTTCTAGCTGTTAAAATGGGGCCGAAATCGTAAAAAAAATATATATACTATATATATATACTATATATACCATCATATATATATTATCTATATCACCGATCTCTTTGATTTTTTGACACAACAATACATACTATATACGTAAGCAATCGGTGAAATTTGAAGCTTATAACTGTTAAAATGGGGAAGAAATTGCGCAAAGTTTCTTATCTGAACAATCGGTTGTATGGGATATATACTATATATACCACCGGTATCTATGATTTTCTCAGACAACAATATATGCTATACACGTAAGCATTTGGTGAAATTTGAACATATCTAAACGATTTTTAAGATAAATATAAAATAAAAAATAGGTAGGTAATCTGTGTGAGGATGCAAAGCTTCACGTTTTTTGTGGTCTGCATGTAAAAACTTTGGCTACGAATCACGTATTTCAAAAATATATGACGTAAACGTAACTATTTGATGAAATTTGATGAATCTTGAAGCTTCTAGCCGTAAAAAAGGGGTCAATATGACAGTTTATATGAAGTATATAATATATATACCACCGATCTCTATGATTTTTTCAGACAACAATATATGCTATATGCGAAAGCATTTTGTGAAATTTGAAGCTTCTAACTGTTAAAACGGGGCAGAAATTGCGCAAAGTTTCTTATCTGAACAATCGGTTGTATGAGATATATACTATGTATATCACCGATCTCAATGATTTTTTCAGACATCAATATATGCTATACACGTAAGCAGTTGGTGAAATTTGAAGCTTCTAGCTGTTAAAATGGGGTAGAAATTGCGAAAAGTTTCTTATCTGAACAATCGGTTGTATGAGATATATACTATATATAGAACCGATCTATATGATTTTTTCAGACAACAATATATGC
Organism: Eurosta solidaginis; assembly: GCF_040869045.1. Lineage (NCBI taxonomy): Eukaryota > Metazoa > Arthropoda > Insecta > Diptera > Tephritidae > Eurosta > Eurosta solidaginis. Next base: position 84,694,648 of record NC_090324.1, on the reverse strand, counting down.
TATATACGTAAGCAATCAGTGAAATTTGAAGCTTATAGCTGTTAAAATGGGGTAGAAATTGCGAAAAGTTTCTTATCTGAACAATCGGTTGTATGAGATATATACTATATATACAACCGATCTCTATGATTTTTTCAGACAACAATATATGCTATATACATAAGCAATCGGTGAAATTTGAAGCTTATAGCTGTTAAAATGGGGTAGAAATTGCGAAAAGTTTCTTATATGAACAATCGGTTGTATGAGATATATACTATATATACAACCGATCTCTATGATTTTTTCAGACAACAATATATGCTATATAAGTAAATATTCGGTGAAATTTGAAGCTTCTAGCTGTTAAAATGGAGCTAAAATTTGCGAAAATATATATATATATACTATATATATATACTATATATACCACCATATATATACTATATATACCACCGATCTTTATGATTTTTTCAGACAACAATATATGCTATATACGTAAGCATTCGCTGAAATTTGAAGCCTCTAGCTCTTAAAATAGGGCAGTAATTACGAAAAGTTCCTTATCTGAACAATCGGTTGTGGGGGATATATACTATATATACGACCGATCTCATACATTTTTTCAGGCAACAATATGTTCAATATACGAAAGTATATGGTGAAGTTTGAAGCTTCAATCTGTTAAATTGGGTAAGATATTACAAAAATCCTCTTTTTCTGAAAAATCGGTTGTATGGAGGATATATGCTATAGTGGTCCGATCCGGTCGGTTCCGACAAATGTCTAATCGGACACCCAAATACACCTGCTTACCAAATTGTATCAAGATATCTCAAAAATTGAGGGACTAGTTTGCATACAAACAGACAGACGGACAGACGGACATGGCTAAAACAACTCAGCTCTTCAGCCTGATTATTTCGGTATACTTAATGGTGGGTCTATCTATTTTCCTTTAAGGACTTACAATTTTCGGTTTAATATACCATTTCATTTTCATGAAAGGTATAAAAACAGGTAGGTACTTTGTGTGAGGATGCAAAGTTTCAGGTTTTTTGTGGTCTGCGTGTAAAAACTATGACTACGAATCACGTATTTCAAAAATATATGACGAAAACGTAACTATTTGATGAAATTTGATGAATTTTGAAGATTCTAGCCGTAAAAAAGGGGTCAAAATGACAGTTTATATGAAGTATATAATATATATACGACCGATCTCTATGATTTTTTCAGACAACAATATATGCTATATACGTAAGCATTTTGTGAAATTTGAAGCTTCTAACTGTTAAAACGGGGCAGAAATTGCGCAAAGTTTCTTATCTGAACAATCGGTTGTATGAGATATATACTATGTGTACCACCGATCTCAATGATTTTTTCCGACATCAATATATGCTATACACGTAAACAGTTGGTGAAATTTGAAGCTTCTAGCTGTTAAAATGGGGCCGAAATCGTAAAAAAAATATATATATACTATATATATATACTATATATACCATCATATATATATTATCTATATCACCGATCTCTATGATTTTTTGACACAACAATACATACTATATACGTAAGCAATCGGTGAAATTTGAAGCTTATAACTGTTAAAATGGGGAAGAAATTGCGCAAAGTTTCTTATCTGAACAATCGGTTGTATGGGATATATACTATATATACCACCGGTATCTATGATTTTCTCAGACAACAATATATGCTATACACGTAAGCATTTGGTGAAATTTGAACATATCTAAACGATTTTTAAGATAAATATAAAATAAACAAGTAAGGAAGGCTAAGTTCGGGTGTAACCGAACATAACATACTCAGTTGAGAGCTATGGAGACAAAATAAGGAAAATCAATCTGGGGTAACCCTGGAATGTGGTTGTATAACATGTGTATCAAATGAAAGGTATTAAAGAGTATTTTAAGAGAGAATAGGCCATAGTTCTATGGATGAACGCCATTTAGGGATATCGCCATAAAGGTAGACCAGGGCTGACTCTAGAATTTGTTTGTACGATATGGGTATCAAATGAAAGGTGTTACTGAGCATTTTAAGAGGGAGTGGGCCTTAGGTCTATCGGTGGACGCCTTTTCGAGATGTCCCCATTAAGGTGGACCAGGGGTGATTCTATAATGTGTTTGTACGATATGGGTATCAAATGAAAGCTGTTAATGAGTATTTTGAAAAGGAGTGATCCTTAGTTCCATAGGTGGACGCCGTTTCGAGATATCGCCATAAAGGTGGACCAGGGGTGTCTCTAGAATGTGTTTGTACGATATGGGAATCAAATGAAAGGTGTTACTGAGCATTTTAAGAGGGAGTGGGCATTAGGTCTATAGGTGGACGCCTTTTCGAGATATCGCCATTAGGGTGGGCCAGGGGTGACTCTAGAATGTTTGTACGGTATGGGTAGCAAACGAAAGGTGTTACTGAGCATTTTAAGAGGGAGTGGGCATGAGGTCTATAGGTGGACGCCTTTTCGAGATATCGTCATTAGGGTGGGCCAGGGGTGACTCCAGAATGTGTTTGTACGATATGGGTATCAAATGAAAGGTGGTAAGGAGTATTTTAAAAGGGAGTAATCCTTAGTTCTATAGGTGGACGCCTTTTCGAGATATCGTCATTAGGGTGGGCAGGGGTGACTCTAGAATGTGTTTGTACGATATGGGTATCAAATGAAAGGTGGTAAGGAGTATTTTAAAAGGGAGTAATCCTTAGTTCTATAGGTGGACGCCTTTTCGAGATATCGCCATAAAGGTGGACCAAGGGTGACTCTAGAATGTTTGTACGATATGGGTATCAAACGAAAGGTGTTACTGAGCATTTTAAGAGGGAGTGGGCATTAGGTCTATAGGTGGACGCCTTTTCGAGATATCGCCATTAGGGTGGGCCAGGGTGACTCTAGAATGTGTTTGTACGATATGGGTATCAAATGAAAGGTGGTAATGAGTATTTTAAAAGGGAGTAATCCTTAGTTCTATAGGTGGACGCCTTTTCGAGATATCGCCATAAAGCTGGACCAAGGGTGACTCTAGAATGTTTGTACGGTATGGGTATCAAACGAAAGGTGTTACTGAGCATTTTAAGAGGGAGTGGGCATTAGGTCTATAGGTGGACGCCTTTTCGAGATATCGCCATTAGGGTGGGCCAGGGTGACTCTAGAATGTGTTTGTACGATATGGATATTAAATGAAAGGTGGTAATGAGTATTTTAAAAGGGAGTAATCCTTAGTTCTATAGGTGGACGCCTTTTCGAGATATCGCCATAAAGCTGGACCAAGGGTGACTCTAGAATGTTTGTACGGTATGGGTATCAAACGAAAGGTGTTACTGAGCATTTTAAGAGGGAGTGGGCATTAGGTCTATAGGTGGACGCCTTTTCGAGATATCGCCATGAGGGTGGGACAGAGGTGACTCTAGAATGTTTGTATGATATGGGTATCAAACGAAAGGTGTTACTGAGCATTTTAAGAGGGAGTGTACATTAGGTCTATAGGTGGACGCCTTTTCGAGATATCGCCATTAGGGTGGGTCAGGGGTGACTCTAGAATGTTTGTACGATATGGGTATCAAACGAAAGGTGTTACTGAGCATTTTAAGAGGGAGTGGACATTAGGTCTATAGGTGGACGCCTTTTCGAGTTATCGCCATTAGGGTGGGCCAGGGTGACTCTAGAATGTGTTTGTACGATATGGGTATCAAATGAAAGGTGGTAATGAGTATTTTAAAAGGGAGTAATCCTTAGTTCTATAGGTGGACGCCTTTTCGAAATATCGCCATTAGGGTGGGCCAGGTGTGACTCTAGAATGTTTGTACGATATGGGTATCAAACGAAAGCTGTTACTGAGCATTTTAAGAGGGAGTGGGCATTAGGTCTATAGGTGGACGCCTTTTCGAGATATTGCCATTAGGGTGGGCCAGGGGTGACTCTAGAATGTTTGTACGATATGGGTATCAAACGAAAGGTGTTACTGAGCATTTTAAGAGGGAGTGGACACTAGGTCTATAGGTGGACGCCTTTTCGAGATATCGCCATTAGGGTGGGCCAGGGGTTACTCTAGAATGTTTGTACGATATGGGTATCAAACGAAAGGTGTTACTGAGAATTTTAAGAGAGAGGGGGCATTAGTTCTATAGGTGGACGCCTTTTCGAGATATCGCCATTAGGGTGGGACAGGGGTGACTCTGGTATGTTTTTGTACGATATGGATATCAAATTAAAGGTATTAATGAGGGTTTTAAAAGCGAGTGGCCCTTAGATGTATATGTGAAGGCGTTCTCGTGATATCCACCAAAATGTGGACCAGGTGATCCAGAAAATCATCTGTCGGGTACTGCTAATTTATTTATATATGCAATACCACTAACAGTATTCCTGCCAAGATTCCAAGGGCTGTTGATTTCGCCTTGTAGAACTTTTTCATTTTCTTCTACTTAATATGGTAGGTGTCACACCCATTTTACAAAGATTTTTCCAAAGTTATATTTTGCGTCAACAAACCAATCCAGTTACCATGTTTCATCCCTTTTTTCGTATTTGGTATAGAATTATGGCATTTTTTTCATTTTTCGTAATTTTCGATATCGATAAAGTGGGCGTGGTTATGGTCAGATTTCGCCCATTTTTTATACCAAGAAAAAGTGAGCTCAGGTAAGTACGTGGGCTAAGTTTAGTAAAGATATATCGGATTTTGCTCAAGTTATTGTGTTAATGGCCGAGCGGAAGGACAGACGGTGGACTGTGTATAAAAACTGGGCGTGGCTTCCACCGATTTCGCCCATTTTCACAGAGAACAGTTACCGTCATAGAATCTATGCTCCTACCAAATTTGAGAAGGATTGGTAAATTTTTGTTCGACTTATGGCAATAAAAGTATTCTAGACAAACTAAATGAAAATGGGCGGAGCCACGCCCATTTTGAAATTTTCTTTTATTTTTGTATTTTGTTGCATCATATCATTACTGGAGTTGAATTTTGACTTAATTTACTTATATACAGTAAAGATATTAAATTTTTTGTTAAAATTTGAATTTAAAAACATTTTTTTTTAAAAAGTGGGCGTGTTCTTAATCCAATTTTGCTAATTTTTAT